>NC_068449.1:48423400-48475900 GCF_023373465.1 Oncorhynchus keta | reverse complement strand
CAAATTTTTCTCCTTTTCCTTGGCCCCCCCTAATCGCAGGATTTAAAGGTAATTCATACAAAAGCCCCAGGGAGATTGTCATGAACAATCACTCTCCGCTCTCCTGTTTTCCCCTCTCTCTCTCTCTCTCTCTTTCTTTATCTCTTGTCTTGAAGCACGGCGTAAACGTGTCTTTGTACCAGTCTCTCACTGTTTTCTGTGGTCCTTTTTCTGGTTATCTCCATTCTTGTCTGTCTTAAAACCTGTTTCCAACACGCACGCATGCACACACACACAAACACACGCATACGGTACACACATACACAAACACACTGTCTGCCATTTTGTTTGGAATTCCCAAAACTCAAACACACACACCTACACACACGCAACCTACACACCACTGACCACCCTTCACACATGGTTCTTCCGTTTTGTTGGAAAATCCTTGTTGGTTCTGTTTCCATGCATCCGCGGCCTGTATGACCTCCTGACTGTCTAGCCTAGTCGCTGGGCTGCTTTCACTTCCTCCTGGGCTTTGCTTCTATATTATTACAATTGTATTATTCTCCTGTTTATTATTATTCTGTGTAAAGGAATGTGACCGAGGCATAAAGTATAGCTGTGGCGGTAGGGACTCAAGCCAGAGCCCCTCCCTATACTTTGTGTCCATATTGTATTGTAGCTTCACATGGATGTGCCAATAGCTACTACTGTCAAAAACTGAAGAAGGAATCGATTTAGGGCTTTCGTTTTGGGTTCTTTGATTTCTGATTCTGTTTGATTTGGGCTATTTTGGGACATTGTCATTATCAAATCTCCCTGAAATTAATGACACGTTATATTTTGGCTTCTTCTTTTGTAATGTATGGTGCATTTAGATTCCTTTTGCTCTCTACTCAATTTCCATGTCCAACAGTTGTATTTCTGATATCCTCTCTTACTTGACTTGATTAAGGCCAAATTCACATTTTCTTTCAAATTCTTCAACGTTTAACGAGGTTAACGAATGGTTCTTCACGAGGCTTCTATCGTTCATGTGAAATTACAGCATCTGTGCATTTCACAGGCCTGTCTAACTGTCTGATGTCACACTGTCTGATGTCACACTGTCTGATGTCACACTGTCGGGTTATATGTTAAGTTCACCAGAAACCTTTTCATTTTGGTTGGTTATCTACCTGTTAATCTGAATCTGTTTATGTTGATTGTTCATTTGTTTGTTCTCATCGAAAAACTGAGAGGGGGGGGGGGTCTCCTCGAAAAAGGAGGACACAGTCACGCATGTGTTCACACACAATCCTGAATCACAGAGAAGCACCTACATACAGACACACCACGATGTTGATATGGGATACACAAGTGCACTCACTCACTCTCCCTCCCTTATTCTCACCTATGCATACACACACACACACACACACACACACACACACACACACACACACACACACACACACACACACACACACACACACACACACACACACACACACACACCACCATCAGTCACACACACTCCCCCCTTCCCTATCCACACATATCCCTCCTATGTGTGTGAGTGTGTATTAACTCTCCATGCTCTGGTCTGCTACAGAGGGCTGCCCAGGCCTGTGTAACAACAACGGTCGCTGTACCTTGGACCAGAACGGGTGGCACTGCGTCTGCCAGTCCGGGTGGCGTGGGGCGGGATGCGACGTCGCCATGGAGACCCTCTGCACCGACGGCAAGGATAACGAAGGAGGTGAGACATGTCGAAGAGAACTTACGTTTTCACGAAATGGACATTTGTCTTTGGCTCTGGGTTACATTACGTTATATGCCAGACATTTTCATTAGAAGTCACTTCCAGTACAGGGAGTTCATACATCAGAACTGTGCGTATTGTGTGTGATCCTTGCTGGGATTGAACCCACAACCACATTATATGTGGATCTCTCCACTCTTTAAAGCTCCACCAGGAAAGGTGGTGGCGTCACCGCTATAGGGGCCTGTTAAATAAAGAAATAGAAGAAGGAACAAGTCACATCCTGATTCGTTTTGGAAGAGGGGGATGAGGGAGGGGTGGAGGAGTGACGAGATAGGGGTGCGTCAATCGCGGCAGCAAGGTTTTTATCACCCCTCCCCCCCACCCGGTGGTAGCTGGTTGCCAGATGTACGCCGAGCTTTTAATAACCTAACAAAAACGAATATCAGCCTTTCATGAGCTCCACGTCCTACCTCCCTCCTTTCTTCCACTGCTCTCTTTTCCCTTTCCTCCTCTCCTCCTCTCCTCCTCTCCCCCTTTCCTGTGGACGTCACCTGTGGGAGACGGAGCAAATCTCATTCCCACACAAAGGCCTTGGAAAACAGCCGGCAGGCAAGCTGTTGAAGTAGTAGAGAGAACTCTTTATTTCTCTCTCTTTCTCTCTGTCCCTCTCCACTTTCCTTCTCACTCACTCACACTTTCTTTCACGCGCTTTCTTTATCTTACATTTACATTTATTCTCTGTCTCGCACTCTCTCTCTCGCTCGCTCTCGCACTCTCCCTCCCGCTTTCTCTCGCTCTCTTTGCTCTCTCTCTCACTCCCTCTCTCTTGCTCTCTCTCTTTCTCTCCCTCCCTCACTAACCTCTCTAACGGTGAGACTCCAACGGTATATTTAGCCTACAGTTATCCCATCCAAGGCACCAGTCAGGATGGAGGAACCAGGCAGTTTGTCACCACAGCCAGGGGTTAGAGGTCGACTAATAACTTTGAACAACTGGGCCTGTTATTCACTCTCACAGGAACACGGCCAATCCCATTTTGAAAGCCCAACCGAATACAGACACTTATAACAAAACAAACCTTTGACCACCTGACAAAAAGAGCCACTGGAGGTAGATTTGTTTTTAACTTGGTTAAAAGTATTTTGTTTGTGAGTTCACTGTATATGGTTCCTTTAGAGTTATCAGAGAGAATCTGATCTGGATACCATTCCTTACTCCTCTTGTTTGCCTCTTCATAACTCTCTATCTCTCTCAGACGGCCTGGTTGACTGTATGGACCCAGACTGTTGCCTCCAGACATCCTGTCAGACCCAGCCGTACTGCCGCGGCTCCCCGGACCCCTCTGACATCATCAGTCAGAGCCCGTCCAGCCTGATGCCCCAGCATGCCGCACGCTCCTTCTACCAACGCATCCGCTTCCTGGTTGGACCAGAGGGCAGCCACGTCATCACCGGGGACAACCCCTTCAACAAGAGGTGAGCATTCTCATTTCACCTTTATTTGAACAGGTTAGTGTGTGTGTGTGTGTGTGTGTGTGTGTGTGTGTGTGTGTGTGTGTGTGTGTGTGTGTGTGCGTGTGCGTGTGCGTGTGCGCGTGCGTGCGGAGGGCTGTGGCGGTCATGACATCAGATGGTTATTGTCATGCAAAAGACTGATTTCATCAAGTAATCATATTTTCACCCAACCGGCCTATTCTCAATTGAATTTTGTCTTTACTAATATGTCAAATTTGTTGTGATTTAAAATGGCCCATTATCAAAGGGGCAGGAACAGGGGCAGGGGGGATAAATGCATCCGTTCACACTTTAATAATTCAATGGAGGCCGCTTTTCTGATGGTTAGTTACTTCAACCATGCTACTCAGGTTATTTCACCCCAGGTATCAACAACTGTTTGAGGAGCATGCAGCCTCTTGCTGAGCAACAGCTGATATTCCGCCATCTCCAACCCTGTTCCTGCAGCTACCCAGTGCTTCATTTGGGAAACCAAGTGAAATCTGTTCGGGAACATCGATAGTAACATGTTTTCACAACGAAACATATTTCATTAAACTGTTGCGCTGAGAAAGGTATGAAGGGGAGAGAGGAGGACATGGAAATGCATGGTTCTGTAGCTAAATGTAATGTCAGCCTATTAATTATGAAAATGTAAAATATTCCCTATTACTAGGCTATTCAAAATCAAATACAAATTCACTATACTTGTAGGCTAACTGTAAGCTGCCCTGCACAATCAATGAACCAACAGCATGGCCTAGGCCTATACATTCTCTCCCAGACTCACGGATAGAACGTTTGGAGCGTAACGTAACCAGTCCATCCAATATGCATAATAATACAGTCCACACTCAAAGGCGATTTACTAGAAGTTGTTTAATTTTGGAGTATAGGGTAGACCAATTATGTAGCAAAGACATCTGATTATAATCAGTTTAGTTTGATGTTTTTCTGCCATGTTTAATATGCGGTAGGCTATGTATTGTATAACAACACAAGGGCTTGGGCTCATAGGCCTTTGAATATGCTTCAGCTCTAATATGCGTATGGTTGTTTTGAATGAATCATCACCTTAGAAATCTCTGTCCAGTTCATTGTGTAAGGCTTTGAAACAACATCCACAACGACCACGTTTTCCACTCAGTTTCAACCTGCTGTTGAACTTCTGAGTTTTAAAATCACTGTACTGTTTTGATGATAAGTGTTTGACGTGATTTTTCGATTGCGTTTGGTTTGAGGGACAATAGAGATCTGAGTACCAGGCCATTAGCGACCTGATGGTCGTTAGCGAGTTGGGTACTACCAACGCATGTCCAGAGTACAAGACCATACCATGGCAATTGGTATGGGGGGGGGTTGCCTTGGTAACAACCAGCCAGGTGGATACAGTGTGGTCTATAACCATGAAAGTTTGTTTCTCCATACTGGACAACAACATTAGTCATATTCCATGACCAGCTTCAGTTATGGTCATTCTCAAAGGTCTTACGACTGTTTAACCTTGAACGTTGCTTTAATTCAGTCCAGAGTACCGTGCACGTTTGTGATTGTTCACAATCACAGTTGATCTAGAACTAAATCGATTTCAATAAGAGCAGGACTAACCAGCCGGTAGAGATTAGCTTATGTTTAGAAAACACACCGCGATAACAGAGCTAAATAGAGATGCTAAACACGGTGCTCGTGGGGGGGAGCGGAACAGTCTGATCATCTGATAAAGCAGGAAGAAGTGTGGAGAGATGAGAGGACGGAACTAACAAATAAGGAGAGAGAGAGAGAGAGAGAGAGAGAGAGAGAGAGAGAGAGAGAGAGAGAGATGGAAAAAGAAATGGAGAAAGACAGAGACATGGGGAGAGAGAGAGAGAGAGAGGGAGAGAGAGAGAGAGAGAGAGAGAGAGAGAGAGAGAGAGAGAGAGAGAGAGAGAGAGAGAGAGAAGAGAGAGGGGAGAGAGAGAGAGAGAGAGAGAGAGAGAGAGAGAGAGAGAGAGAGAGAGAGAGAGAGAGAGAGAGAGAGAGAGAGAGAGAGAGAGAGAAAAATATGGGGTGAGAAAGAGAGAGGGATGGAGAGCAAAAGAAAGATAGATATATGGAGATGAAGGGAGAGAGTCAAGTTCACATCTGTCCCGTGTTAGACCCACCTACCCGGGGCTTTGTTTAGCCAGTAGTGCTAACACAGAGCATGTGCCTGAACATTTCCTTTAGCCTCTGCCAGCCAGCCAGCCAGCCATCCAAAACACACACGCACACACACACACACACACACACACACACACACACACACACACACACACACACACACACACAGGATCCGCAGTAATCCCCAACCAAACAACAGCTCCTCAGCATCAACATGTGAACAAACAAGGCTCTCACAGACCCGCTCTGCCTCTCCTCCTCCTCATCCATCCTCATCCATCTCTTCTTCTCCTCCGTCTGTGTGTATTGACATGCCACTCTCCGTCAACAGAGATAGAGAGCTCGTCGTTTAGCAGGAAATGACACTCGAGCGAGAGACTGGAATAGAGATATTATTCAGGGTGGCAATTCATTCAAAAGAGACATACTCAATACAGAAGTACAGATGTAGGATCTTCATTTGAGCCAGTTTGATACAGCAGGAAAACAATCCTGCATCAACAGGAAATGTGAATATACAATTAATGGACATTTTTGTAGGGGTCGATACATTTTTTGTAAAGGAAAATCAAGTCTGAAATTTCAAAGTGGAAATGGCAAACTTCAGAATCCTTTTTAAACCTCAAAACACACTACTAGTTCTACATTTCCTGCATTGCAGTAAAGTTCTCCTGCAACGTGGTGATCAAATTAAGACCCTACATCTGTAGTCTGTGATTTTTTTGCATTGCGGCGCAGAGCAGACATCCTGTAAGTGACTGTCTGCAGCACAACAAGGACAGGAAGAGCAAACACCTGTTTACACCTACATTATTATTGACTTCTCCAAACCTCCAATTGAAATAGTCTCACTGCTTTAAAAGCAGGCGCTACCAAGGCTTTCTGCCAAGGTTATTGGATAAAAACACGTCGGACCCCTTTGTGTGTCTCAACTTCCTACACTAGAGCTTTATTTTCCTTTGTCTGCCATAATCGTCTAACAATACAATTGCAGAACATTTTCATTTCAGAGTTTGTTTAAATGCAATCCATTGGCTCCCTTATACAGGTTATATAGTTACTGGGAATGAGGAGTCTGAATACACTGTGAAGAATGTTATTATTCCTGTTTATGGATCATGACGTGCCAAATTAGGCATGTGGCCACGAACGCTTCACTACTTTATGTGGTGGCTCACACACACACAGCTGAATTTCGATAAGACCACTTCTTTGCCACGCTTCAGCAAACTCTAGAAGAGGGAGACGAGCAATGGAGCTGAAAGGTGCAGTATATTAAGCAGGAAGACCGACCCCCAACCTCTCTCTTGTGTTAGGTCCTTCCCTCAGTGTTTTTATATTGCACACAGATTTCAAGCGGATTAACGCTCAGGGACTAGTTGGTCTTGGCTCTGTCGACTCCCCTTATGGCCCTGTTCTGTGTAGTGATGTTGTGGTCTCGTGGTCAAGGGCCCGGTTAATTGGTCCTCTGACTGGGGTTAGCAGGGTTGAGGGTTCAAATCCCAGGTGCCGGGTCACAGCTGTGGAGCCCCGGGGGCGAGCTGAAGCGGTATCCTTGAATGACTTTGGTGAGAGGCCAGCTGGCGGCTAGAGACTAATCTGTCTGATAAGAACTACATGGAGGACATTCTGGACTGTGGTGTCCAGCCCAGTGTTTAAAAACTCAGGGTAAAAGACAACATCCTCAATTCTGAATGAATTAAAACCTTTATTGAAAAGAAAAAAAAAACATTTCAGACAGCAGACATGGACGTAACAATCAATGGCAGTACAACATGTACAAATATAATTTAGAGAAAAAGGTCACAGAGGTGACAGTGACAGTGGCACTTTCTAACTCCAAGCCACATTCCATGACATGCAACCATGTAAAAAAGGAAATATCACCCGTCAGTTACTGTTGCCTACAGCAACCTTTGTCATGCTTATTATGCGAGGGAGAGAGAGAGATGTGTGACAGTGGGAGGGGAAAGGTTAAGGGTTAACTAAAGGTGTTATTTCGTCATGCACCAGAGTAATGATAATACCTGAGTAATGATAGTACCAGAGTAATGATAGTACCAGAGTAATGTTAGTACCAGACTAATGATAGCACCAGAGTAATGATAGCACCAAAGTAATGATAGTACCAGAGTAATGATAGCACCAGAGCAATGATAGCACCAGAGTAATGATAATACCTGCGTAATGATAGTACCCTAGAAATGATAGTACCCGAGTAATGATAGCACCAGAGTAATGATAATACCAGCGTAATGATAGTACCAGACTAATGATAGCACCAGAGTAATGATAGTGCCAGAGTAATGATAGTACCAGAGTAAAGATAGTACCAGCGTAATGGTGGTACCAGAGGAATGATAGTACCAGAGTAACGATAGTACCAGCGTAATGGTGGTACCAGAGGAATGATAGTACCAGAGGAATGATAGTACCAGAGTAATGATAATACCAGAGGAATGTTAGTACCATAGGAATGATAGTACCAGCGTAATGTTAGTACCAGAGTAATGATAATACCAGAGGAATCATAGTACCAGAGTAATGATAATACCAGAGGAATGATAGTACCAGAGTAATGATAGTACCAGAGTAATGATAATACCAGAGGAATGTTCGTACCAGAGTAATGATAGTACCCGAGGAATGATAGTACCAGCGTAATGTTAGTACCAGAGTAATGATAGTACCAGAGTACTGATAGTACCAGAGGAATGATAGTCCCTTGCAGTGTCTATGCTCTCAGAAACACTCAGACACCTGAACCGTGACAATTGGGTATGTCTGCATCCCAACTGCCACCCTATTCCCTATATAGTGAACCACTTTTGGTCAAAAGTAGTGCACTATATAGGGAATAGGGTGCCATTTGGAACACAGACATTGTTTTACGGTGACAGATACCTCCCTAAGCAAATGGAAGGCATAAATTACAGCTACATTAAGGACCCCATTCCCCCCCTCACACACACACACACACACACACACACACACACACACACACACACATACAGGTATTAATGAGGCGAGGACGCTGGGTAATTTGTAATTTATGGCATGTTTACACTATAGAAGAGGGAGGGGGGGACATCAACTGTACTGTCTGGCATCCTCTCAGACTGTTGCAAAGGATAGTGCTGGAGGAGGAAAAGTTGTGTGTGTGTCTCTGTCCCTCTCTACAGGGTGATTCAATGCTCCGCTACTGATTAGCACTCAGTGAAAGCTGTAATGACCTGGGAAGGAGAGCTATAAGTAAATCTAGTTACCCTCCCCCTGCACACACACACAGAGTAGCTATCTCCACAGGACCAGACCCATTGATTAAAAACTCATCTAAACGGTCCACCGCTAGCCGGGCCTGGCTAAACAACTTGACTTTTCTCCTCTTTTTTTAAACAATTTTTGCCGCAGAATAAATTTGCCGTGCTGCTGGCCTGTGTATGTGATGGTGGGCAAAGTGTGTGTGTCCGTGCGTGTGCATTTGTGTGTGTGTGCATGTGTTCATCCGTTCTGCGTGTGTGCTGTGTGTGATTTATTCACTCAGTCCCCTAGTATCGATCAGGCTGATAAGCCTCAGAGGGGAAAGGCCCAGGCTTCCCAGCAGCCCTTAAACACACTGTGTTATGTGTGCTAAACAGGGAGATGTAAGCCCACATGAATAACAATATGTGTGTGTGTGGGGGGGTTTGGGTCACGTGTGATTTTGTGCATGCATAGCAGTGATGTGAAAAGGGAATTGGTTATTTGACATGGCACTGTACAGTGTCATACTGTGGTGTTTATGAATGTGCTGAGTGAAAGTTGTCTAGTGTGTTATTTCCTGTCGGTCCTCTAGCGTGATGTGTATCTCAGGATATCTCTGTCTCCGCGGCGTCCTATAGCTGCAGTGTACAAAATAACGACGTCTCTAAGTAGATCATCTCTACGTGTTCTTTCTCCCCAGCCTGGTGTCCATCATCAGAGGCCAAGTCCTGACGGCAGACGGAACCCCCCTCATAGGAGTCAATGTTACCTTCGTCCACTACCCCGACCACGGATACACCGTCACGCGCAAGGACGGCATGTAGGTCCACGTACACACACACACACACACGGACACGGACACGCACACGCACACACACACCACAGATTCTGGTCTTCCTCACCACTGACACCTCATACAGTATTTGATTTATGTTGTGTTTTCAGGACTGGTTGATTGAATCGTTATGAGTGTGTCTGTGTGTGCATATTTGCGTGAATGTTTTTCCGTGCATCGGTGAGTATGTGAGAGAGAGAAAAGAGAAACCGCATCACGCTTCTTCTCCTGTCCCTCTACGACTCTGTCTCGTAAATCTCCCAAAATCCTCTCTCTCATGCAAATGTAATCTTAGCAGCTTCCCCCCAATGAAAAAGCACACACTCACAAACACCCCCCACCCCAAATGAAAACCCTGCGCCATTTAAATGTGAACTGGAGGGCTGTTTAAAATGCATTAGATTTACAAGGGCAGAATCAATTAGCCTGCGTCATTCTAGCGCAGGGCACAGAACACACATACACACCTCCACTACACCCTGCCCCCCACTCCCGGTTCCCCGGTGTTATTACAGCGAGTGTTCCTGCAACCCTCCTCGACACCAACCAGGAAATAGGAAACGCAGTCCGAGTCCCAAATAGCACCCTATTCGCTATATAGTACACTACTTGCTTCCCATAGGGCTCTGGTGAAAAGTAGAGAGCAGTAGATAGGGAATAGGATGCCATTTGGGACAGAGGCGCAATCACTCCCAGGCCCCAGCCCCATCAGGACCTTTTATTACACCACCCGCGCCCAATTAGATTGTGAAGCAGGGGTGTTAAGGGCAAAAGTGCAAGCCGTGATATTTGGTGCTCCCTGCCTCATTGAGAGGAGGCTCTGTGTGATTGCTGGGAGTGTAATAGGTTGGATCTCTAGGGTGAGGCTAAGCTGCTAGATTGCAATAGGTGTGTGATAGTGACCACTGTGGAAAATTGAATACATGATGTTGCACGATCTTCCACACTGCAGGTTGCGATGTATCCAGCCACTATGTCATGCCCCTGTTACTATAGATGGAATAAAATTGAATAATTTATGTTGTTGTAATAGACTGAATATACTGCCATGCCACTGCTACAATAGATTGAATATACTGCCATGCCACTGCTACAATAGACTGAATATACATGCCATGGAACTGTCATTACCAAAAGTCAAATTAGTGGATTCTGCTATTTCAGCCATGTCACTGAGCTCTTCAGCACACAGCCATGCAATTGCCATAGACAAACATGGGCAGTAGAATGGCCTTACTGAAGAGCTCAGTGACTTTCAACGTGGCACCGTCATAGGATGACACCTATCCAACAAATCAGATTGTCAAATTTCTGCCCTGCTAAAGCTGCCCCGGTCAACTGTAAGCTCTGTTATTGTGAAGTGGAAGCATCTTGGAGCAACAACGGCTCAGCCGCGAAGTGGTAGGCCACACAAGCTCACAGAATGGGACCACCGAGTGCTGAGGCGCGCAGCGCGTACAAATCCAAACTGCCTCTGGAAGCAAAGTCAGCACAAGAACTGTTCGTTGGGAGCTTCGTGAAATGGGTTTCCATGGCTGAGCAGCCGCACACAAGCCTAAGATCACCATGCGCAATACCGAGCGTCAGCTGGAGCAGTGTAAAGCTCGCCGCCATTGGACTCTAAAGCAGTGGGAACGTGTTCTCTGGAGTGATGAATCGCGCTTCACCATCTGGCAGTCCGACGGACGATTCTGGGTTTGGCGGATGCCAGGAGAATGCCACCTGCCCTAATGCATAATGCCAACTGTAAAGTTTGGTGGAGGAGGAATAATGGTCTGGGGCTGTTTTTCATTCTTAACACTACAGCATACAATGACTTTCTATCTAGACGATGCTGGGCTTCCAACTTTGGGGCAACAGTTTGGGGAACTTCCTGTTTCAGCATGACAATGCCCCCGTGCACAAAGTGAGGTCCATACAGAAATGGTTTGTCGAGGTCGGTGAGGAAGAACTTGACTGGCCTTGACCTCAACTCCGTCGAATGCCTTTGGGATGAATTGGAACGCCGACTGCGAGCCAGGCCTAATCGCCCAACATCAGTGCCCGACATCACTAATGCTCTTGTGGCTGAATGGAAGCAAGTAACCGCAGCAATAATATAATAATAATAATAATATGTTCCAACATCTAGTGGAAAGACTTCCCAGAAGACTGGAGGCTGTTATCGCAGCAAAGGGGGGACCAACTCCATGCCCATGATTTTGGAATGAGAGGAGCAGGTGTCCACATACTTTTGACCATTTAGTGTATTTAAGCAGTAGGGCCCAAGGGGGTCCACGCCTAAGGACTGTGCTTAGGGACGACGCATCACAGAGTGCCTGGATTCAGCCATTAGTCATGGTATATTGGCCAAATACCACAAACCCCAAGGTATACAGTCTCAAACTCCCATGGTATACCGTCTCACATACCACTGCTGTCAGCCAATCAGCTTTCTGGGCTGGAACCACCCAGTTTCTAAATAACAATATATCTGGTCGTAACAGATTGTGCTTCCATGAGTGTGTTCTTTTATCTATGCATTTTCTGTATGTGTTGCGTGTGTGTCTTCACACTTCACCCCACCAGCCCCCTCCAGACACAGAATATAGGACAGGACTTAGGGGACCTTCTCTCTCTTCCACTCGGATGGTTCTCCCTATAGGCCTGCTACATGTTAAAAGACAAAGTCAAGTCAGCTACCACACAAACACACACACTCTCACACACACACACACACACACACACACACACACACACACACACACACACACACACACACACACACATCCAATAATAATTGGCCCCATCATCTTATTTTCAGTACAGGAGAAAGAACAGAATCATGTTTTGTTCTGAGATAAGTAGTAGAGAGGAAGAGGGAGAGATATAGCAGGAAAGGAGAGAGGGAGAGAGAAAGAGAGCCTCAGGTTGGACAGACTAGACAGGAGAGACAATTAGAACAGGACAGTCTGATCACCCTTCATCCTCACTCTACCTCCATCAGTGTCAAAGATACAGAGATCTCTGTCTCCAGGGCCCAAGAACAACCCGGAGGAAATGTGTGAACACGCATGTGTGTGTGGGCTGAAGGGGTGTGTGTGTGTGTGTGTGCCTGTGTGTGTCTGTCTGTCCGCCTGTCTCTCTGTGTGAATGTACATGTCTGTGTGTTTATCTCACCACCTCTAACCCCATCTCTCCTCTTCTCTAACCCCATCTCTCCTCTTCTCTATCCTCATCTCTCTCCATCTCTCCAGGTTTGACCTGTTGACCAACGGTGGGGCCAGTCTGACCCTGAGTTTCGAGCGGGCTCCGTTCCTGATACAGTACCGCACCGTGTGGATCCCCTGGAATGTCTTCTATGTCATGGACACCCTGGTCATGAAGAAGGTGAAATATAGTTGAAAAAGATATTTCATTAAATGTAATTGTATTGAGTCTTATTGAATTCCATTGTATTTCATTGAATCATATTGAACTGTATTGAATTGTGTTACTCATTCAATTGTATTGACTCGCATTGAATTGTATTGACTCGTCTTCAATCATATTGAATCGTATTGCAGGAGGAGAATGACATCCCCAGCTGTGACCTGAGTGGTTTCATCAGGCCCAGTCCTGTCATAGTGGCCTCTCCCCTCTCTACCTGCTTCAGGTCCTCACCAGAGGATGGGCCCATTATACCTGAGACACAGGTGGGACATACACATCATCATACACAAATTATCATCATCGTACACACATTATCATAATCATACACACATGATCATCATACACACATGATCATCATGCACACATTATCGTCGTCATACACACAGTATCATCACATATATACATTATCATCATCATACACACATCGTCATCATCGTACATGCATGATCATAATCATACACACATCATCATAGACACATTATCATCATTGTATGTACATTATCATCGTACACACATTATCATCATCGTACACCCAATATCATCCTCGTATACACACTATCGCCGTATATACATTATCGTCATCATTCATACACACATTATCATCATCATACACACATTATCATCATCATGCACACTTTATCATCATCATATATACATTATCATCATCATACACACATTGTCATCATCATACACATATTATCATCATCATGCACACTTTATCATCATCATATATACATTATCATCATCATCATCATACACACATTATCACCATCATATATAGATTATCATCATATATACACATTATCATCATCATACACACATTATCATCATCATATACGTACATGCACACACACACACGATCCGAAACCCAGACTAGGTGTACTGAATACACACACTTTTCTACAAACCCGTTATACCTAAGACTCAAGTGAGGTGACAGAGGAGAAAGGATACCTACAGTACATCAAACACCCACTGTACACACACCTCACAACACGGTCAGCTAGGGTTCATCCAGTTCACTCAACTTCCAGCTCACTACCCCTCTCCACAGACCCAATCAGTACCCTCATCTGTTCAACTCATCTGTTCAACTCTCCTGTTCAACTCATCTGTTCAACACTCCTGTACAACTCTCCTGTTCAACTCTCCTGTGCAACTCTCCTGTTCAACTCTCCTGTTCAACTCATCTGTTCAACTCTCCTGTTCAACTCATCTGTTCAACACTCCTGTACAACTCTCCTGTTCAACTCTCCTGTTCAACTCTCCTGTTCAACTCATCTGTTCAACTCATCTGTTCAACTCTCCTGTTCAACTCATCTGTTCAACTCTCCTGTTCAACTCTCCTGTTCAACTCTCCTGTTCAACTCTCCTGTTCAACTCTCCTGTTCAACTCTCCTGTTCAACTCATCTGTTCAACTCATCTGTTCAACACTCCTGTGCAACTCTCCTGTTCAACTCTCCTGTGCAACTCTCCTGTTCAACTCTCCTGTTCAACTCATCTGTTCAACTCTCCTGTTCAACTCATCTGTTCAACTCTCCTGTTCAACTCTCCTGTTCAACTCTCCTGTTCAACTCTCCTGTTCAACTCTCCTGTTCAACTCATCTGTTCAACTCTCCTGTTCAACTCATCTGTTCAACTCTCCTGTACTGTACTGTAAATGAGGGAGATGACGTTTATGGATTTCCTGCCTGGGCTGCGGACAGTGGAATTATGACATTAACACGGAGGCCCTTAACGGGAGGCCTCACAAAAAGCTGGGCCGAACTTCAGTACTTGAAGTATAAAAGCACACCTTTAACAGCCCAGTGAATACAAGGTCTAGCCATTTTCTAACTGTCTGCACAGATGCTCTTTGTTTCTTTGAAAGCGGAGAAGCCTTGATGAAGAGAGAGAGCATTTAAATCCATGTATAGTCTTTCTAGCTGTGCCAGACAAGGTGTGAGTTGTTACGAGGGTCTCACACGCGCTCGCACAAGCACACTCATTCGTAGATCAAAACCCAGGCTTTATCATTACTGCAGTATCACAGGCCAATCTGTGCAGAAGAGCATCTTCAGTAAAGCTGATACAGGGGGCCAAACACATGTTTTATCAGCTCCGAATGAGCCCTCTCTCTCTCTCTCTCTCTCTCTCTCTCTCTCTCTCTCTCTCTCTCTCTCTCTCTCTCTCTCTCTCTCTCTCTCTCTCTCTCTCTCTCTCTCTCTCTCTCTCTCTCTCTCTCTCTCTCTCTCTCTCTCTCTCTCTCTCTATATCTCTCTCTCTCTATCTCTCTCTCTCTCTATCTCTATCTCTCTCTCTCTCTATCTCTCTCTCTATATCTCTCTCTCTATCTCTCTCTCTATCAATCTCTCTCTCTATCTCCCTATCTCTCTCTCTCTCTCAACTCTCCTGTGCAGCCAGATAGATTTTGATTCCTCTTGGCCCAACTTCTGTCTCCTCTTCTCTGGCACTCCTTCAGTCTAAAGCACTACTTTAATAAGGATGTGTTCTGCACCATCAGCCAAACAATACACACAGACATAAACACACACAGACATAAACACACACAGACATAAACACACACAGACATAAACACACACAGACATAAACACACACAGACATAAACACACACAGACAAACACACACAGACATAAACACACACAGACACACACAGACATAGACACACACAGACGTAAACACACACAGACATAAACACACACAGACACAGACAGACATAGACACACACAGACATAAACACACACAGACATAAACACACACAGACATAAACACACACAGACATAGACACACACAGACATAGACACACACAGACATAAACACACACAGACATAAACACACACAGGCATAAACACACACAGACACACACAGACATAGACACACACAGACATAAACACACACAGACATAGACACACACAGACATAAACACACACAGACATAAACACACACAGACATAGACACACACAGACGTAAACACACACAGACATAAACACACACAGACATAAACACACACAGACACACACAGACATAGACACACACAGACATAAACACACACAGACATAAACACACACATACATAAACACACAGACACACACAGACATAGACACAGACATAAACACACACAGGTATAAACACACAGATATAAACACACAGACACAAACAGACACACAGACATAAACACACACACAGACATAAACGCACACAGACATACATATACACAGTAACACAAACACACACTGAGAAACGCAAGCAATCAGACACAGGCACACACATAATACACAGAAACACTCACAGACTCTCTCATACACACACAGAGACAGGCACACAGTTACAGGCATCGTGCCCCAGCCCAGCCAGTCCCCAAACGATCTGGTCCTGATGTGAATTAGTTCCGGTTGTTATGAGCAGAACTATAAAGCCTCAGAGCTCGTGCAAGGAGAGGCGGATGGTGAAGGAGGTTAACTCTTTATAAAGGAACGAAAGGGGTTAGACAGCTATACCCCAGGGGCCTTCACCAGGGGTGTGTGTGTGTGTGTGTGTGTGTGTGTGTGTGTGTGTGTGTGTGTGTGTGTGTGTGTGTGTGTGTGTGTGTGTGTGTGTGTGTGTGTGTGTGTGTGTGTGTGTGTGTGTGTGTGTGTGTGTGTGTGTGTGTGTAAAAGTAACCCAGCACTAACACAAAGCCGTACCAAAGCAGTCAGTCACAGAGAGTAGCTAACTGGTAACAGACATGTCCACTAAGAGTCATCCTTGCAAGAGAATAGTCTTGCTGAGGAAAGTACTTTGGATTACACACACACACACACACACACACTTGGCTGTTATGTGGCTTGGGATAACACGCGGGATGCACACACACACACACACTTGGCTGTCATGTGGCTTGGGGATAACACGCTATTGTGTACTCGCTGTTCCACAGAGGAGAAAGAATGGAAGCACAAGACCAAATAAAGGTTAGCCAAGTGTGTTCAGTTGGAGCACAATGAGACAGTGGTCCTCAGTGTCTGGATGAAACCAACACTCTAAATTCTTCAGGTCCCAGAACCCAGTACGTAGGGGTCGTTGTTACCACTGACGGGTTCTATTAACACAAAGGACCAGAAGAAAACAGTTGAGACCAGGTCACTCTGACGCGCTACACGTGGAACTCTCACAGAGCGATGACGCTGGAGCACTCGGTCACCTTCCCCTATGTCAAGCAGAAGAAAAAACAGACACATATAAATAGTGAAATCTATTCAAATCAAAGTTGTAAGTTAAGCTAAGGTTTATCCCCGGAGAAATACTGTAGAAAAACTTTTTTTTCCCTCCCCAACCAAATATGGACACGTGGGTGAGACATTTGGCTTGACTCTAAAATCTTCCTGCGTGGTGATCTGAGTCTAGATATTCCTTTTAGAGATGTTTACACTATGTGATGTTGGTGCACACCAAATCCAGTCTGTGGTGGTAGCAGGGTGATGGGATTGACTGTAGCCTGCGGTTATTAGCTGAACACACATGCATACACACACACACACATTGAGCTGCAGCCTTAGCTGTCTAACATTTGCACAGCCATGACACCACAAAAGTATGTACAAAGGTTTTATAGCAAAGCTTCTGTTGAGGTGTTTTATCCAATAAGATGGATTGGCAGTACTAACTATTGACCCAAGCCCAACCTATGGCATTATCCAATGTATGTTATTAAAGGAGTGGTGGTTTTAAAGGGATACTTTGGGAGGTTGGCAATGAGGTCCCAATCACATAGTATCCCTTTAAGATACAGCGCCAGTCCATTACCCCCATAGCCATATGTTTTCATTACACTTCCCCTTTAATGGCGGGTGGCACTTCAAAATAAAGCACCCGTTTATTGTTTGATCTCGGCTCCGCTCATTAAACCTTTTAATGATTTACCAGTTGGTATTATTATATCCTGCAGTTAAAACAATGTCCCCCTTCTAGATTGCAAAAGATAACATACACCAGAAAGCAGACACACCAGAAAGCAGACACACACACCAGAGAAGATGTAATAACAGAGTGTTTCTATCAGTTAGTTTAAAGCCAGGAGAAACATGCTCTTAGGCCAGACGTTGTAGTTAGAGCCGGCTGGGGAGACCAGGGTGGGGTCCCTTCGCTGGCGGAGTGTGTTCAGGACACACACACATAATGTATGTGCAGACACACAGTTTACCCGAAAGAAAACACACCCGCCGCACGGTAATTAAGTCTGTGGTAATAGTGACACCGCCTGTGTGTGTGTATGTGTGTGTGTGTGTGGTGGTTTTTCATTTTGATTGATTCCGTCATTGGGTGACCATATTGGATATCAAAGGCTTGTTGAGACCCATGTCAAAGCTTCCCTCCCCCGAGAGAGGGAGCAGGGGGAGCGAGAGGGAGCAGGGGGAGAGAGAGAGGGGAGCAGGGGGAGAGAGAGTTGGAGCAGGGGGAGAGAGAGTGGGAGCAGGGGGAGAGAGAGTGGGAGCAGGGGGAGAGAGAGGGAGCAGAGGGAGAGAGAGAGGGAGCAGGGGGAGAGAGAGGGAGCAGGGGGAGAGAGAGGGGAGCAGGGGGAGAGAGAGAGAGGGGAGCAGGGGGAGAGAGAGAGGGAGCAGGGGGAGAGAGAGTGGGAGCAGGGGGAGAGAGAGAGGGAGCAGGGGGAGAGAGTGGGAGCAGGGGGAGAGAGAGGGAGCAGGGGGAGGGAGGGGGAGAGAGAGGGGAGCAGGGGAGAGAGGGGAGCAGGGGGAGAGAGAGAGGGAGCAGGGGAGAGAGAGGGAGCAGGGGAGAGAGAGTGGGAGCAGGGGAGAGAGAGGGAGCAGGGGGAGAGAGTGGGAGCAGGGGGAGAGAGAGAGGGGGCAGGGGGAGAGAGAGAGGGAGCAGGGGGAGAGAGAGGGGGAGCAGGGGGAGAGAGAGTGGGAGCAGGGGGAGAGAGGGGAGCAGGGGGAGAGAGAGAGGGAGCAGGGGGAGAGAGAGGGGAGCAGGGGGAGAGAGAGTGGGCGCAGGGGGAGAGAGAGAGTGGGAGCAGGGGGAGAGAGTGGGAGCAGGGGGAGAGAGAGGGGGGCAGGGGGAGAGAGAGAGGGAGCAGGGGGAGAGAGAGGGAGCAGGGGAGAGAGAGTGGGAGCAGGGGGAGAGAGGGGGAGCAGGGGGAGAGAGAGAGGGAGCAGGGGGAGAGAGTGGGAGCAGGGGGAGAGAGGGGGAGCAGGGGAGAGAGAGTGGGCGCAGGGGGAGAGAGAGTGGGAGCAGGGGGAGAGAGAGTGGGAGCAGGGGGAGAGAGAGTGGGAGCAGGGGGAGAGAGAGTGGGAGCAGGGGGAGAGAGAGAGGGAGCAGGGGGAGAGAGGGAGAGAGAGGGGCAGAGGGAGAGAGACACAGAGAGAGAGACAGAAGGAGAGGGAGAGAGAGAGAGACTAGAGCTAGAGAGTAAATAAGTGTTGAGTGATAGGTCTTTGGAATCTGATGGACCTAATAAATACCCTCAGTGCATGTGATGTGTACAGATTTGAGGTCATATTCCATTTAATTCCAACCTCCTCATACCCTCACTGACTCACCCTCCAAATCTCAGCCAGGGAGCTCTTTGGCCCCTGCTTTGAAAAGAGGGTGAAATGTGTTGATGTTAGGAGAGGATAAAAACAACAGAGAGACCTAACACCCAGGGCTTTCTGGAGCATCACACTAATGAAAAGACAGTGGATAGACAGCAGAGGAGCTCTGCACACACACACACAGTGGAGGCGCTCTGAACAGAAGATAACCCCTGGTTATGGTTATATGAAACAGCCTTTCATACGAGGACAGTCACTACGCTGAGAAAACAGGCCAGTGAGATCTCTCTCTCTCTCTCTCTCTCTCTCTCTCTCTCTCTCTCTCTCTCTCTCTCTCTCTCTCTCTCTCTCTCTCTCTCTCTCTCTCTCTCTCTCTCTCTCTCTCTCTCTGTCTCTCTCTCTCCCTGTCTCTCTCTCTCTCTCTCTCTCTCTCTGTCTCTCTCTCTCTCTGTCTCTCTCTCTCTCTCTCTCTCTCTCTCTCTCTCTCTCTCTCTCTCTCTCTCTCTCTCTCTCTCTCTCTCTCTCTCTCTCTCTCTCTCTCTCTCTCTCTCTCTCTCTCCCTGTCTCTCTCTCTCTCTCTCTCTCTCTCTCTCTCTCTCTCTCTCTCTATTTTCCTTCTTCCCTTCTCTCCAAATAGTTTTCACAGATGAATGAATAGCGTTCTTGAACCCATGTGACCTCTCCGTTCTCTTGTCACTTTGCCATACCACCCAGAGTGTAGCTGTACTGAGACTTTTATGAACCCTTCCGGCTTTGATGTTCTCACTGAAAACTGTTCAAAGATGACATTCTCCACTCCAGTCCTCTCAGGGTGTGCTAAGATGTACTAACCCTTCTTGACCCACTCTCCTTTGATGTGTCCCCCCAACCCAACAGGTCCTCCAGGAGGAGACGTCCATCCCGGGCAGCGACCTCAACCTGCTGTACCTGGGCAGCAGGGCGGCCGGCTACAAGCCTGTCCTCAAGGTCACCATGACCCAGGCCAGTGTGCCCTTCAACCTCATGAAGGTAGGGCTTTCTCCTTTAGGTGTAACTAAATTGTGACTGGCATTGCTATTTCCATAGGTCTTGTAGGTCTTACAGTACAGCCCAAAATACAGTGAATAGATGTTTTTGGATTCATTTGCAAACACAAAACCAAGGCTACAATTTATTTTGATGTCAAATGCCTTTTGTACAGTCAGTCTTGCCCTAGCTGGCCATTATATTATAATCTATTCCAGGTGCACCTGATGGTGGCGGTGGTGGGGCGTCTGTTCCAGAAGTGGTTCCCTGCCCAGCCCAACCTCTCCTACACCTTCATCTGGGACAAGACAGACGCTTACAACCAGAAGGTCTACGGCTTGTCTGAGGCAGTCGGTGAGTACTGTGGAGCAGGCCAAAGTAAAGGGAAATCCTAAAGCATGTTTCAACGTCATATTCGTCATCCCCAGCACCAACCCAACATCAACCTGTGTTCTAGGTTTGGTGGGGAAAAGATAAAGGGAGATAAATGTTTCAAAGGACGTCATCGGTGTGCAGCATGTGATTTTAACCAATTGTCTACTAATTGTCTACTAATTGGTTGATGATGACATTGGAAACACTTATCTTGCTCTATTTTCTTCACTTCCAAACATAGCAATGTGCCATTTTCGCACATATTGATGTTGGGGTGGTGCTGGAGATGATGAATATGAAGTTGAGACATTTAGAAATGTCCCTTTAAAGTTGATTTATCCCCAAAGGGCAGTTACTCTTGGGCTTGAAAGGTGACAGGCAGACACACATACTATTTCTTCAGTGACGCTAACGTGCGGCCTACTCCTTTGTCCGCCTTTCCTAAGCCCGTGTAGAGCACATACATGACATGTGCCTTTTGCTTAAACAGCTCTTTGTAAATGCTAAGGGAGTCCCTAACAGACTGCTGACAAAGATCTGACTTCACTCAGATGTGTGGGCTGAACGGTTGAGGAAGTGTTTTGGTCTAATAAGGAACATCGAGGCCTTCAGATCAGCCTGTGTGATGTCTGTCTCCACGGCGATATGCTAATGCTTTCCACGCGAAACACAACTGCAGCTTTTGGTCGGTCTTCACTTTTCTCCTTCCGGTGTTTTCTTTTCACATGTGTATGATACCTCTACAACACAACACACAGACCACCGCAGAGAGTAATAACGTTGTTCTTGTTTTTGCACACACACGCACATGAGCACACACACACGCACGCACACACACACGCGCGCACACACACGCACGCACACACACGCATGCACACGCACGCACACACGCACACACACGCATGCACACACGCACACACACACACGCGCACACACGCACACACACGCAAACACACACAAGCACACACGCACGCACACACACACACACACACACACACACACACACACGCACGCGCGCACACACACATACACACACACTCTCTCTCAGGTTTCTGAAGGTCATGGGTAAAGGTGTGGCTTCCTTCTGAAAACAATACAGCCGGGGGGTGCTTCTGGAGACCGTTGATGGTTGTGCTCACAATGACATCCCTAAACACACTTGTCACCCTACGCTCAAGCTGTTTCACACAGAGTCCCTGACAGGCAGGCAGACATGCAGCGGCTTGTTATTTTCAGTCCTGTGGGATCGGGGAGGGAGGGAAAGGAAGTTGGCCAGTGTCGAACTACCCACGTTTCTCTCATATGTAAATAAATACAAAATGACCGCCTTTACATAAACAACCTGTTTGACGTTGTAGACGCTGAAGGGTTGTTATTGTTGAGTCTAATGTATTCTTGCTTTGCCAGGAAGGAAGAGATAGGAGAAGGAGGGTGTTATTAGAAATGGCACAGGCCCAAGTCATATTGATTGATTGTGTTTTCACCTTCTAACCTCCCCTTCGTCAGCATTAGTTTTTTTCCAATTGCATTACGCCTGTCTGGTAATTTGGCCTGCGCCATTATTGATCCATCAGAGGGGGGTTTGTCGTAATGTGATCGGCTGAAGACGGATAGGAGTTTAAAAAGAGCTGTAAGGAGATGATTATCAAGTTTGGGAAAGTTCTGTTATTACAAACTGAGTGGAGGTGTTGAGATATGACGGCAGAGATGAATTGTAATTGTGTAAGACGACTAATTAGAATCCCTCGACAAAAAAAAAAATAACACCAATAACATTGTCTAGGCTTGTACTTGTCGTTAGTCAGTTGGAGTCTTGTCATGAACAGTATCTGTGCTAACCCGATCCCCTCCTTCCTGTTCCTGTTGTAGTGTCCGTGGGTTTTGAGTACGAGTCGTGTCTGGACCTGATCCTGTGGGAGAAGAGGACAGCCACACTGCAGGGCTATGAGCTGGACGCGTCCAACATGGGAGGCTGGACGCTGGACAAACACCATATACTGGATATCCAGAACGGTAGGAACATGACTGCACACACACACACACACACACCAAGCACACATGTGTGTACCTCTCCACACACACACAAACAAACTCACATTTACACGCATGCACACACACACACACACTCATCACCAATGACTGTATATATGAGCCGTGTGACAATATTCTTTCCTATGTGAAGACTCAATATCGCATTGAAGCCAAATGAAGTCTGTTGAGATGGCGTCTCATGGAGACCTAACATGCACAGTTTGAACTTGTCCAGGGAGTGACATTGCAGGCTAGCTCAGTGCTGCCCCCTCTTATTGAGTAACTCAAGTTGAAGGCTGACTGGGATACTGCAGGCTGCCATTAGCAACTAAATTATCCTTATAACTGCGATTTTAAAATAACATCTGATGCATGAGAAGCAATTATTGGTACCATGATTGTTTTCGGGAAAACGTTTCATTTACAGGAATATTGACTGCGAAGGAGGATCCTGTTCTCTGCTAACAATGCCTGCAGTACCACAGGCGGCGTTTCAACTTCCGTGGCTTCAGTGATAAGGAGCGGTCTTTCTCCTCTGCTCGTCACACACGTACAGATTCCCCCACCACCTCTACCTCCAGCTTAATGCCTATCCTGCAGCCGTAACTCTAATTCATGCCTTATTCACCTTTACAAGCTACCTAAGTGGTACCTTCTCAACAGATTTACACAGGGCTTATCGTTATTCGCTGACATAAGCTTGTTAAACAGGAAGCTCAACAGCACATCAATTACAGGTGCTATCTATCGTACAGACACTGTGAGGAGCTTTAGCAACACTACGGCACATCACAGTAGACAGGAATGAATCGGTGTGTGTGTGTGTGTGTGTGTGTGTGTGTGTGTGTGTGTGTGTGTGTGTGTGTGTGTGTGTGTGTGT
Source organism: Oncorhynchus keta (assembly GCF_023373465.1). Lineage (NCBI taxonomy): Eukaryota > Metazoa > Chordata > Actinopteri > Salmoniformes > Salmonidae > Oncorhynchus > Oncorhynchus keta. The sequence continues at coordinate 48,452,234 of NC_068449.1, read as the reverse complement.
GTGTGTGTGTGTGTGTGTGTGTGTGTGTGTGTGTGTGTGTGTGTGTGTGTGTGTGTGTGTGTAAGAACACAACAGGGGTTGACTGACAACAGATCTCGTCTAGCACTCATGTTAATGTAAACACTGCTAACCAAACGAAGAGCATCATCGACTTATCTGTCAGAGCGACCTTGATGGAGAGAGCGAGAGAGAGATACTTGGCAGCCGAAACGTTTACGGGCCACCGTGTCATCAACAAGACATCAGACAAGCTGTGATGTATGCCAGCCATGCCACGGTCTACCCTGACCAGTGAATCTTCAACAGGGGAAACAGAGGGGCTGAGATGGCAGAGAGAGAGAGAGGGATGGGGAGAGGAGATGGGAGGAAGGAAGGAAAGAGGAGGAGGGAAAGAGGGAGAGGAGGGAGGAGAGAGTGTTAGGTATCTCTAACACATAGTGTATGTCGAAAGCCCTTAAAGAAGGTAAAGACCGGTCAGGACAGGATGTGTTCATAAGTGAATATGTAGCAAAACCCCCACACACCATCCCCTTATCCTCAACTCCCGACCGCCAACCCACATCCACATCCTAAAAAAACAGAAACAATTAGTTGGAACGAGTGTGGGTACGGCCCGGGACGCCTCAGCTTCCCCCCAGCGTTTAAATCAGATAAACGACTGAAGTTTGACGTCCATCGACTTTTCAAACTGACGCGTGACTTAATTGAATCAGCCCCATTGTCGAGACGACCAAACGACCATGACAGGAGTGGGAGAGATAAGATCAGCTCCGGGACAGGGACAGGGACAGGCGTTCGCTAGATTTGCCTGTCAGAAATATCCTCCCAGACAGACTCTTTAACAGAGTCGATGTCTATAACAAACACCCACATTGGATGTCCATAAGGACAGAGGGGATAATGGTGGTTCCTAGTGAAGGCCCAATCTACCAGAGTAATGAGGCTGGAGATGACATGAGGCAGTGGTGGAGACTGCTATCTGGGATCCTTGGGACTTGCCCTACCCTAAACCCTGACCCTGCTATCTGGGATCCTTGGGACTTGCCCTACCCTAAACCCTGACCCTAACCTTAACCCTTACCTCTCCTTAATCCTGATTTAACCCTTACCTTAAACATTTTCAATTTCAATGGGGTCGGGACGTCCCAAAGATCCAACTGGGATTTCGTGAAAACCAGGGAATTTATTGAACGTATCTGGAATTGAGCGTTATTCATTTATTGAACCTTTATTTAACTAGGGCAAGTCAGTTAAGAGCAAATTATTATTTACAATGACGACCTACACCGGCCGAACCCGGACGACGCTGGGCCAATTGTCCGCCGCCGTGATACAGCCTGGATACGAACCAGGGGCTTAAATACTTATTTTCCACCATAATTTGCAAATAAATTCATTAAAAATCCTACAATGTGATTTTCTGGATTGTTTTTCTCATTTTGTCTGTCATAGTTGAAGTGTACCTTTGATGAAAATTACAGGCCTCTCTCATCTTTTTAAGTGGGAGAACTTGCACAATTTGTTGCTGACTAAACACTTTTTTTGCCCCACTGTATATAGTATATGACTTTAGCTTCATTAAAAAGTTATAATCTACACTCTTTTTAACGTGTGACCCATGTCCCTAAACTGATGATTCAACTGAACGTTCTTTCATAACTATTCAAGTTTATAGTTTATACCAACAGAGTTAGGAATAGGAGTGAACTTTTATGCAACCCTAACTTGTTTCCATAACCTCTGCTACTCTCTGTAGACTTACTGTATGGAACAAATGATCCCTCTACTTTAAACAGTGAAGTAGGTTGGAAAGAGTTGTAGCTATTGTAGTAGGAGCCAAAAGGCCTGCAGAATGAATGCATGGTTATGGGAAGTCCTGGACTGAAGTTTAGTTAGAAAACGGCCAACCTTCAACCATCCGACGGCGTGTTTGACATTACTGTCCTGTAGCAGACGCTCTTATTCAGTCACTCACGTTCTGCACTCAGCAAACTGAAGCTCAGTGACAAAATACTGTCCAGAAAATACTGCAAATAGGTCACCAGCAAGTCACTTCAGTAACTAGCTACAGCGATCAAAGCCATAGACATTATTCTGAATATTCACAATGCCGAGGAGGAAGCAAAGGAGTAGTCTGAGAATGAAGTGTCTGATATTGAATACAGGCTATGTAGTAGTGTGAAGGAAGGACATTGATGCGCTGAATCCTAATTCCTGTTAAACGCTTCCCCTCCGTTCATCCTCTGGTTCACACACATTAACTCACAATGCTCGTAGTTACGAAACACACACAAAGCTAATGAACGTACAGTCACGTGTCCGGGTGTTTGGTTGTCGGGGGCGATTGTCATCAGGCAGGCTCAGGTTGCCGGGGCGGTGGTGTAGGAGGTACAGGGGGTGTTTAGGGGGTCTTGCTCTTTCAGCCATTCAGCTTTGTAATGACACTAAGCCTTCTTTCACCTCTCCGGCTTAGTCCCTGCTGTCTGAGGGAATTCCTCTAGTCTTTCATCTCACACACACACATCCACACACACACACACACACACCGATCACACAAACCCACATACACGCACACACACATGCATACACACACACATACGAACACACTACACATACAGTTGGCAGTTTGACCCAGACCCAACACCCCCACTCTCCCACCCTCCTCTGGGTCCCTGTTAGTCCCTCCTCTCCTTATCCCACTCTACCCCCCTTTTCCAAGACCCCCAAACACACACATACACATACTCACTCCCCCTCGAAACACACACACCTACTACCCCAACCACTCCATTACAACCCCATATTTCCATCTCCCTCCCTGGCCCTTTGATTGGTCCCATTACTCCATCAGCTAGCACAGCAATCAGACCCCATTACTGGGGCATCTCAGCCAGCCTCCTACTCACAGGACACTGGACCTCCATTACTGCTCTGTAGCCCCAAAATGGCCACCACAACACAGTTCCTGTCCATCAATCCTTCAGTCCACCTACTAGGACAGGACACTGTACTGCTCTGTTGCTCCAAAATGGCTACCACAACACAGGTTCAGTCCTTTAGTCCACCTACTAGGACACTGGACCTGCGTTACTGTTCTACAGAGCCAAAAAGGCTGCCACAACACAGGTTCAGTCCTTTAGTCCACCTACTAGGACACAGATAGGACACTGGACCTGCGTTACTGTTCTATAGAGCCAAAAAGGCTGCCACAACACAGTTGTTTTGTGATATGTACATTTTTAAGTTGAATGCATTTGGAACTATTTACATTGGTCAGTCCAAAATTACTTTTTGAATTCTGTCATGAAAATACATGTATTTTCTATTACCAAGTAATTTACGGCTTCTTTGCCTTTAGTTTTCCATGTGGCCCAATTTATCGGTGAATTCTGAAAGGTTATCCAAGGATTGTTCCATACGGTTGTGTTTTTAGGGAGTGATATTGGTTATTGTTGAATATGTTTCATTTTCCTCCATGTGGTTATAGTGTTCTTAACTTTACTGTTAATGTGGTTGTAATGACATCCTTGTCGTTGTTCGTCTCTGTATTCTTCCCCTGGCCACAGGAAGTGTGTCATATATCACAGTACAATGGCAGCGGGCACACTACACTTCTTCTCCTTCCCTCCAACTCTCCCTCCTTCATCCCTCCTTCCCAATGTCCTCCGTCACCACATCCATCAAATTACCAGTCATCCCTCTCTCTAAATCCCCAGGGCTTTCACTAGGCGAGAACTTGAGCCCTCACAGCAGCGGTGTGTGTGTTAGTGTGTGTGTTAGTGTGTGTGTTAGTGTGTGTGTTAGTGTGTGTGTTAGTGTGTGTGTTAGTGTGTGTGTTAGTGTGTGTGGGTCTCGTGCGTGTCACCACACTACACACCCAGATCAAACCCACTGACTAACAAATCCCTCTCACTGTGAGATTGCTGTCCAGATCAACAGATCAAACACACTGACTAACAGATCCCTCTCACTGTGAGATTGCTGTCCAGATCAACAGATCAAACCCACTGACTAACAGATCCCTCTCACTGTGACATTGCTGTCCAGATATTTGTTTCCTTGAAAAATGCTTTCATATGCATCGATTTATTTAAAATGCGAGCAGCTTCTAGTATTTCTCCCTCTGCAGTGATATCTGAATCAGAGCCTGTTGTGCTTTCTGGTTTATATCACACATGCATGTACACACACTCATTCTGTCACCCCCCCCCTGGATGGATATGTAAGAAGTGTTGGCCAGCAGCAGTTAGGTGATAGATGACCACATCACAGCTTTCTCCTCGTAGACTATCATCACCACACGTCTTTCATCAGACATCTCCTCTTATGTAAAGCCGCTAGGAATCCAGGAATCTGTCAGTCGCTCGACATTCTAGGAGGGAAAAGAGAGAGAGGAGAGAGAGATGGGCGAGATGAAGCCACAGCTTTCGCTCTTTTTTTCCTCCGACAGGCTGTTCCATCCTTTCAACTTCCTGTCTGCCGGCATCAAAGCCCTGATTGGCCCTCAAACACTTCCTGTGTTGACGATGTCTTCCTTCCTGTGTCACAAACACCAGTGTGTTCTCTAAGTGGACTCACAACTTGACACCCCCCCCGCCCCCCCTCATCTCTCTTTTACTCGTTTTTTCAATCCCCCTCTTCTGCCTAGCCAGCCTCTTCTCTATTGGGTGTGCGGGTCCAGATAAGCATAGTGTTTGGCAGCCATTATTATGTCCATCCGGCATCTGCAACCACGGCAGGTCTCTCAGGGGAAGCAGTGATGTCTGTAATCTGAAAGACAGCATTCATGGACAGGGGAAAAAGAAGCACTCTGCTTTCCGAGTTTGCCACTACCCATCTCACCCCGTCGACTCCAGATATCTCTCACACAAACTCATTCTCAATATTTCATTCTCTGTCATTCCCTTTTTCCTGGTCCTGTGTGTTTTGGCAGCACTCTCACACACATGAAACTACCTAAAGGCAGTAGGAAGCAGGTGTTTTTATACACACACACACCTTTTCTCTCATAGCCTACATACACACATATTCTCCCGTGTCCTCAAACCGACCATCTCGTCTCTGATTGGTTGGGAGCGTGTAATGTGGTGACGGAAGACCCTGGAGTGGTGAAACCCTGTGATGCCCCCCTTCCTCTTGGCCTGTCCCCCCCCCGTCTCTCCCTCTATCTCCCCCTCTCTCTGTCTCTTACTCTCCTCCTTTCATCTCTCCTTATCAGGCCTATTCAGAGGCCTGTGGTGCTGTAGCTCCAGCAGCCAGCTCAGCAGGTGGGCCTCACTACCCACAATCCCCCTGGAGTCCTTGGCACCTGGGGAAGCCGGGGGCGCCTCGTTCTCATTCCCCCATTTTAAACTCTCCCCACTCGGTCCCTTTCCTCGGCCGCTTCATTTATTGTACTGTCTCACTTTAGTGAGCTGTTATTGTTTTCCAATTATTGTGGGTTGAAAATCAGATCTCTTGGTTCGGTACAATGTTTTACCAGTTCATTGGTTGTGTTGATGTCAGAAGAGCTGGAGACAGTCAAACTCTTTCAGAGACCAAGCAAGCACCACAGGGAAGCTCTTATAGCCATTACCTAGATTAAATTGTTATAGCCATTACCTAGATTACATTTTTATAACCATTATCTAGACTAAACTCTTATAGTGATTACCTAGATTAAGCTCTTATAGCCATTACCTAGATGAAGCTCTTATAGCCATTACCTGGATTAAGCTCTTATAGCCATTACCTAGATTAAGCTCTTATAACCATTACCTAGAATACATTTTTATAACCATTATCTAGACTAAACTCTTATAGTGATTACCTAGATTAAACTTTTATAGCCATTACCTAGATTAAATGTTTATAGCCATGACCTAGATTAAACTTTTATAGCCATTACCTAGATTAAGCTTGTATAGCCATTACCTAGATTACTAGATTAAGCTCTTATAGCCATGACCTAGATAACATTTTTATAGCCATTACCTAGATTAAGCTCTTATAGCCATTACCTAGATTAAGCTTTTATAGCCATTACCTAGATTAAAATAGATTAAGCTCTTGCAGCAAATACCTAGATAAAGTGTTTATAGCCATTACCTAGATTAAGCTCTTATAACCATTCCCTGGATTAATTTTTTATAACCATTCCCTGGATTAAGTTTTTATAGCCATTACCTAGATTAAGGTTTTATAACCATTACCTAGATTAAGCTCTTATAGTTATTACCTGGATAAAGCTCTTATAGCCATTACCTAGATTAAGCTCTTATAATCATTACCTAGATTACATTTTTATAACCATTGTCTAGACTAAACTCTTATAGTGATTACCTAGATTAAGCTCTTATAGCCATTACCTAGATTAAGCTCTTATAGCCATTACCTGGATTAAGCTCTTATAGCCATTCCCTGGATTAAGCTTTTATAGCCATTACCTAGATTAAGCTCTTATCGCCATTACCTAGATTAAGCTCTTATAGCCATTACCTGGATTAAGCTCTTATAGCCATTACCTAGATTAAGCTCTTATAACCATTACCTAGATTACATTTTTATAACCATTATCTAGACTAAACTCTTTAAGTGATTACCTAGATTAAACTTGTATAGCCATGACCTAGATTAAACTTTTATAGCCATTACCTAGATTAAACTTGTATAGCCATTACCTAGATTAAGCTCTTATAGCCATGACCTAGATTAAATTTGTATAGCCATTACCTAGATTACTAGATTAAGCTTTTATAGCCATGACCTAGATTAAGCTCTTATAGCCAATGCCTATATTAAGCTCTTATAGCCATTACCTAGATTAAACTCTTATAGCCATTACCTAGATTAAGATTTTATAGCCATTACCTAGATTAAACTTGTATAGCCATTACCTAGATTAAGCTCTTATAGCCATTACCTAGATTAAACTTGTATAGCCATTACCTAGATTAAGCTTTTATAGCCATTACCTAGATTAAACTCTTATAGCCATTACCTAGATTAAGCTCTTATAGCCATTACCTAGATAAAGCTCTTGCAGCCATTACCGAGATTAAGCTCTTATAGCCATTACCTAGATTAAGCTCTTATAGCCATTACCTAGATAAAGCTCTTGCAGCCATTACCTAGATTAAGCTCTTATAGCCATTACCTAGATTAAGTTTTTATAGCCATTACCTGGATAAAGCTCTTATAGCCATTACCTAGATAAAGCTTCATAGCCATTACCTAGATTAAACTCTTAGAACCATTACCTAGATAAAGTTTTTATAGCCATTACCTAGATAAAGCTCTTATAGCCATTACCTAGATAAAGATCTTACAGCCATTACCTAGATAAAGCTTTTCTAGCCATTACCTAGATAAAGCTCGTATATCCATTACCTAGATAAAGCTCTTATAGCCATTACCTGGATAAAGCTCTTAAAGCCATTACCTGGATAAAGCTCTTGCAGCCATTACCGAGATTAAGCTCTTATAGCCATTACCTAGATTAAGCTCTTATAGCCATTACCTAGATAAAGCTCTTGCAGCCATTACCTAGATTAAGCTCTTATAGCCATTTCCTGGATAAAGCTCTTATAGCCATTACCTGGATAAAGCTTTTATAGCCATTACCTGGATAAAGCTCTTATAGCCATTCCCTGGATTAAGCTCTTATAGCCATTACCTAGATTAAGCTCTTATCGCCATTACCTAGATTAAGCTCTTATAGCCATTACCTGGATTAAGCTCTTATAGCCATTTCCTGGATAAAGCTCTTATAGCCATTACCTGGATAAAGCTTTTATAGCCATTACCTGGATTAAGCTCTTATAGCCATTCCCTGGATTAAGCTCTTATAGCCATTACCTAGATTAAGCTCTTATCGCCATTACCTAGATTAAGCTCTTATAGCCATTACCTGGATTAAGCTCTTATAGCCATTACCTAGATTAAGCTCTTATAACCATTACCTAGATTACATTTTTATAACCATTATCTAGACTAAACTCTTATAGTGATTACTTAGATTAAACTTGTATAGCCATGACCTAGATTAAACTTTTATAGCCATTACCTAGATTAAATTTGTATAGCCATTACCTAGATTAAGCTCTTATAGCCATGACCTAGATTAAATTTGTATAGCCATTACCTAGATTACTAGATTAAGCTTTTATAGCCATGACCTAGATTAAGCTCTTATAGCCAATGCCTATATTAAGCTCTTATAGCCATTACCTAGATTAAACTCTTATAGCCATTACCTAGATTAAGATTTTATAGCCATTACCTAGATTAAACTTGTATAGCCATTACCTAGATTAAGCTCTTATAGCCATTACCTAGATTAAACTTGTATAGCCATTACCTAGATTAAGCTCTTATAGCCATTACCTAGATTAAACTCTTATAGCCATTACCTAGATTAAGCTCTTATAGCCATTACCTAGATAAAGCTCTTGCAGCCATTACCGAGATTAAGCTCTTATAGCCATTACCTAGATTAAGCTCTTATAGCCATTACCTAGATAAAGCTCTTGCAGCCATTACCTAGATTAAGCTCTTATAGCCATTACCTAGATTAAGTTTTTATAGCCATTACCTGGATAAAGCTCTTATAGCCATTACCTAGATAAAGCTTCATAGCCATTACCTAGATTAAACTCTTAGAACCATTACCTAGATAAAGCTTTTATAGCCATTACCTAGATAAAGCTCTTATAGCCATTACCTAGATAAAGATCTTACAGCCATTACCTAGATAAAGCTTTTCTAGCCATTACCTAGATAAAGCTCTTATATCCATTACCTAGATAAAGCTCTTATAGCCATTACCTGGATAAAGCTCTTAAAGCCATTCTCTGGATAAAGCTCTTGCAGCCATTACCGAGATTAAGCTCTTATAGCCATTACCTAGATTAAGCTCTTATAGCCATTACCTAGATAAAGCTCTTGCAGTCATTACCGAGATTAAGCTCTTATAGCCATTTCCTGGATAAAGCTCTTATAGCCACTACCTGGATAAAGCTCTTATAGCCATTACCTAGATAAAGCTCTTATAGCCATTACCTGGATAAAGCTCTTATAGCCATTACCTAGATAAAGCTCTTATAGCCAAGCATCTAGTGTGAAATACCAACCTACTATGGTGTTTATCACAGAAAGACAGGCGGGAGAAGCAGTGACAAGGATTATTATGGGAAATACATTTTGGTTAATGACTATTGACCAGCACTGTACCGGATTGGACAATAATCACACACAGTTTGTTCCACGCTTTTACACAGGCTAAAACACACATGGGTTGCAGTTTTTTTCTATTAAATCAATAGAAAGGAAGAATTCTCGATCTACACACACAAACACACACATACAACACACACACACTACACACGCTACACACACAGCACCCTGGTCGGTCAGTCCAGGGCCTAACTGATTGAGTCGTTTTCCTACCCAGGACCCTGTTCATTTGTTATTGTTGATTTCCCCTCACACAACAAAAGGAGATGTGGTGTGTTTACAAATGCGCACATACACACACGCACACCTAATGCTTTCCTGCTAGAGAAAGGTGTGTGTGTGTGTGTATGTGTGTGTGTGTGTGTGTGTGTGTGTGTGTGTGTGTGTGTGTGTGTGTGTGTGTGTGTGTGTGTGTGTGTGTGTGTGTGTGTGTGTGTGTGTGTGTGTGTGTGTGTGTGTGTGTGTGTGTGTGTGTGTGTGTGTGTGTGTGTGTGTGTGAGAACAGGAAATAGGCCATCTTTCCTATTTGTGACCATCATTCTGGCCGTTGATATTTCAATTGGTGTGACTATTCCATAATAATAATTTGCTGAATCAATACATTCATAAGATTCAAATAGGTCCTCAGAAACCTCCGGACACCAAATGTAACTTGTAATCGGCGGCCAGAAAATGTATTGATTGGTCAGAATTGCATAGACTAAAAACTAAAATAAGATGATAGTGTATTTTCTGACTGCAAGACAACAGCTTAGCTGGCCCATCCAAGCTAGACCTGAACTATATTGAAAACTACTTCCACACATATAACAATAGATGTGGCCTAAAGACAATATTCAATTGACAATAGTCTGATGGGTGAAAATATGATCAATTGCATTGACAAAGAAGGGAACGGAGATGACCAAATAGCACCATATCATCCTACAGAGGTCCATGCAGGCCAGACGTTTGGGTTGCTGTACCCTATCAGAAAGAGCCAAGGTTTCTAATCAATCTATTTTTGCCAAACCACTCTACAAATTGTGTGGATGGTCTCTCTTTCCAAAATCAAACTTGTTCCTAGAATAACCGCAGCTCCACATGCCGTGTTCCTCATTTGAGTCCTGGTGATAATCAGCAATAGCCATTTGGGTTATTTCTGTAATATTCCATTATGTTCCTACTGTGAAATATATGTGTGTTGACTGTGGTAGGGCAGGACCCGTGATATCTGCCTAACTAGCACGTTGATTTCATTGCCATCATTAGCAGTCATAGCCGACTAAACACAGATAAATACAACTCAAAACATGCTATTCTGTTCTTTTAAATAAATGGTCTTCTATAATGTTTTTTTATGACCTTCCTAAACTAAATATGAATGGATTTCTTTGATTGTTTAAATTACATGGATGTATTAGACTGGCTATTAGACTATTTAACAGGCTATGCTACTGTTAGATATGCGTACGGTCATTTTGACCCTAATGGAGCTTTGAGGATGAAATGCCCAGAAACCTTTTTTTCTATTTGATTATATTTGTCTCAAAGGATTGCTAGAGATTAGAATACACATATTTAGGATGGGTGGGTTCAAGGTTTTCAATCAACTGTAGTTATTGAAATGACCGAATGTAAAACGTCCTGATTGACCGTCTGAGCCGTTGTAGTGTTAACGGCTTCAATGTCAAGGCCAGCGCCTCAAAGAGCCATGGCTGGACATGGAATAGAATAGAACTGTAGTGTTAACGGCTTCAATGTCAAGGCCAGCGCCTCAAAGAGCCATGGCTGGACATGGAATAGAATAGCACTGTAGTGTTAACGGCTCCAATGTCAAGGCCAGCGCCTCAAAGAGCCATGGCTGGACATGGAATAGAATAGAACTGTAGTGTTAACAGCTTCAATGTCAAGGCCAGCGCCTCAGAGAGCCATGGCTGGACATGGAATAGAATAGAACTGTAGTGTTAACGGCTTCAATGTCAAGGCCAGCGCCTCAGAGAGCCATGGCTGGACATGGAATAGAATAGAACTGTAGTGTTAATGGCTTCAATGTCAAGGCCAGCGCCTCAAAGAGCCATGGCTGGACATGGAATAGAATAGAACTGTAGTGTTAACGGCTTCAATGTCAAGGCCAGCGCCTCAGAGAGCCATGGCTGGACATGGAATAGAATAGAACTGTAGTGTTAACGGCTTCAATGTCAAGGCCAGCGCCTTAAAGAGCCATGGCTGGACATGGAATAGAATAGAACTGTAGTGTTAACGGCTTCAATGTCAAGGCCAGCGCCTCAGAGAGCCATGGCTGGACATGGAATAGAATAGAACTGTAGTGTTAACGGCTCAATGTCAAGGCCAGCGCCTCAGAGAGCCATGGCTGGACATGGAATAGAATAGAACTGTAGTGTTAACGGCTTCAATGTCAAGGCCAGCGCCTCAAAGAGCCATGGCTGGATATGGAATAGAATAGAACTGTAGTGTTAACGGCTTCAATGTCAAGGCCAGCACCTCAAAGAGCCATGGCTGGACATGGAATAGAATAGAACTGTAGTGTTAACGGCTTCAATGTCAAGGCCAGCGCCTCAAAGAGCCATGGCTGGACATGGAATAGAATAGAACTGTAGTGTTAACGGCTTCAATGTCAAGGCCAGCGCCTCAAAGAGCCATGGCTGGACATGGAATAGAATAGAACTGTAGTGTTAACGGCTTCAATGTCAAGGCCAGCGCCTCAAAGAGCCATGGCTGGACATGGAATAGAATAGAACTGTAGTGTTAACGGCTTCAATGTCAAGGCCAGCGCCTCAAAGAGCCATGGCTGGACATGGAATAGAATAGAACTGTAGTGTTAACGGCTTCAATGTCAAGGCCAGTGCCTTAAAGAGCCATGGCTGGACATGGAATAGAATAGAACTGTAGTGTTAACGGCTTCAATGTCAAGGCCAGCGCCTCAAAGAGCCATGGCTGGACATGGAATAGAATAGCACTGTAGTGTTAACGGCTCCAATGTCAAGGCCAGCGCCTCAAAGAGCCATGGCTGGACATGGAATAGAATAGAACTGTAGTGTTAACGGCTTCAATGTCAAGGCCAGCGCCTCAAAGAGCCATGGCTGGACATGGAATAGAATAGAACTGTAGTGTTAACGGCTTCAATGTCAAGGCCAGCGCCTCAAAGAGCCATGGCTGGACATGGAATAGAATAGAACTGTAGTGTTAACGGCTTCAATGTCAAGGCCAGCGCCTCAAAGAGCCATGGCTGGACATGGAATAGAATAGAACTGTAGTGTTAACGGCTTCAATGTCAAGGCCAGCGCCTCAAAGAGCCATGGCTGGACATGGAATAGAATAGAACTGTAGTGTTAACGGCTTCAATGTCAAGGCCAGTGCCTTAAAGAGCCATGGCTGGACATGGAATAGAATAGAACTGTAGTGTTAACAGCTTCAATGTCAAGGCCAGCGCCTCAAAGAGCCATGGCTGGACATGGAATAGAATAGAACTGTAGTGTTAACGGCTCAATGTCAAGGCCAGCGCCTCAGAGAGCCATGGCTGGACATGGAATAGAATAGGACTGTAGTGTTAACGGCTTCAATGTCAAGGCCAGCGCCTCAAAGAGCCATGGCTGGACATGGAATAGAATAGAACTGTAGTGTTAACGGCTCCAATGTCAAGGCCAGCGCCTCAGAGAGCCATGGCTGGACATGGAATAGAATAGAACTGTAGTGTTAACGGCTTCAATGTCAAGGCCAGCGCCTCAAAGAGCCATGGCTGGACATGGAATAGAATAGAACTGTAGTGTTAACGGCTTCAATGTCAAGGCCAGCGCCTCAAAGAGCCATGGCTGGACATGGAATAGAATAGAACTGTAGTGTTAACGGCTCCAATGTCAAGGCCAGCGCCTCAGAGAGCCATGGCTGGACATGGAATAGAATAGAACTGTAGTGTTAACGGCTCCAATGTCAAGGCCAGCGCCTCAAAGAGCCATGGCTGGACATGGAATAGAATAGAACTGTAGTGTTAACGGCTTCAATGTCAAGGCCAGCGCCTCAAAGAGCCATGGCTGGACATGGAATAGAATAGAACTGTAGTGTTAACGGCTTCAATGTCAAGGCCAGCGCCTCAAAGAGCCATGGCTTGACATGGAATAGAATAGAACTGTAGTGTTAACGGCTTCAATGTCAAGGCCAGTGCCTTAAAGAGCCATGGCTGGACATGGAATAGAATAGAACTGTAGTGTTAACGGCTTCAATGTCAAGGCCAGCGCCTCAAAGAGCCATGGCTGGACATGGAATAGAATAGAACTGTAGTGTTAACAGCTTCAATGTCAAGGCCAGCGCCTCAAAGAGCCATGGCTGGACATGGAATAGAATAGAACTGTAGTGTTAACAGCTTCAATGTCAAGGCCAGCGCCTCAAAGAGCCATGGCTGGACATGGAATAGAATAGAACTGTAGTGTTAACAGCTTCAATGTCAAGGCCAGCGCCTCAAAGAGCCATGGCTGGACATGGAATAGAATAGAACTGTAGTGTTAACGGCTTCAATGTCAAGGCCAGCGCCTCAAAGAGCCATGGCTGGACATGGAATAGAATAGAACTGTAGTGTTAACAGCTTCAATGTCAAGGCCAGCGCCTCAAAGAGCCATGGCTGGACATGGAATAGAATAGAACTGTAGTGTTAACAGCTTCAATGTCAAGGCCAGCGCCTCAAAGAGCCATGGCTGGACATGGAATAGAATAGAACTGTAGTGTTAACAGCTCCAATGTCAAGGCCAGCGCCTCAAAGGGCCATGGCTGGACATGGAATAGAATAGAACTGTAGTGTTAACGGCTTCAATGTCAAGGCCAGCGCCTCAAAGAGCCATGGCTGGACATGGAATAGAATAGAACTGTAGTGTCCATCCGAGGATGGACATTTGTCTTCGGCTCACCGTACAATAATTAGAAAAAATATTATTCAGAAACGTCCTACACATTGACATCATGGACAATACACTGCAGTCCTCAGGAAAACAATACTTTTCCAATCCTTTTTCATTTGCATTTACAATCAACCCAATACGTTGATGTTGTGGTCTTCCGTTGAACTCTGATGTCAGCTTCCGTATTGTAGATATTTAGAGCTGTCCCGGGTTCCAGGTCTAATCTCCATTACAGTGCATTATGCTGATTTTCTCTGACACGCCCCAAGACGGTTATCCTCTCGCTTTCTCTCCGTCTCAATGATGGAAAATGTGTACAAGCATATTTTATCGTCTCTACTCGTTCGCGCCCAGACACACACAAGCACACACACTCGTTCATAATGCATGCATTCAGGCAGAACCAGAGGATTATATTAACCCCTTGTTACCCTGATGTTGTAATACCCCATACAGACCTATTGCATTGTTACACTAATGTGACCGTGTCCGTGGTTCCTAAGAGAGGAGTTACTGTTCATGTCCATTAGGGACGCAGCCCATGTTCCCAATTACTCTGCTATAGGAGTTCAACTCCTACAGAACATCTCTCAGAGGAGACGAAACCATATGTATGCAGCAGGTGGGGATTGCTACCTGTATTAATATACAGTGTGTGCTTTCTCAGCCCCAATCCGTCTTTGTTAGGCCACTCCAGCACACACACACACTATCCAAACCGCTCCACAGTCCCAATCACTCAATCACATCATCTTTTCAAACAGGCACGGCGCTGATCCGCCCTCCCTGCTATAGCTAACGCTAGCTCCACTCAGCACAATCCATCGCAGCCGCTACTGCTATCGCTAACCGCTCAATCAGCTAATCGATGAAAGCTCCTGGTGATCAGAGGGTGCTAGGCGAACTAGCTACCTGAGATTTAGGGGGTTCAGCTGGGGGTTCGGTGCTTGGCTACTGTTGGTTTGGGGTTCGGGCTGGCGGTGCAGACCCTCATTGTGTTTCTCTCTAAGATGGCGTCATTCATCTAGCGGTTAATAAACCTAGCAAGTGGCAAAGCGGGCTGCGCAGCATTCCAACATGTTGCCCGACGTGAATAATTTAAGGCGCACAGCGTGACGCCATCCTTTGAAATACTTTCTTTGAAGCAAAAGCCCCCTTTTTCCTCCTATCTTCTCCTCCATCCATCCCGCTCTTCATCTCTTCCCCCTCTCCATCCAAAATCACTACACCAAGACTTGGTCCTGTTTGCACTGCCTTTTGGTTCCCAGTGGAATAACTTTGGTGACGCTGCTTTTAGTTGTTTTCTGTAAGAGGAAGGGTTCTCTCCATCCCCCTCCTTTCTCACTCAGTCTCTCTCTCTCTCTCTCTCTGTCTTTCTGTCCTCTGAGTTCTGCTAAACATACTAAAGAGCGAGAAAAAGAAAAAGAGAGGAATGAGAAAGAGAGGCTGTGGTTGAGGTGTATTTGCGAGCTCTGAAGATGACAGCAGTTTTGGGAGTTGTTATTTCTGAATGACCCAAATGACCTACACAACCATCCATCCCTCATTCCACTCTCTCTCTCTCTCTCTCTCTCTTCTCTCTCTCTCTCTCTCTCTCTCTCTCTCTCTCTCTCTCTCTCTCTCTCTCTCTCTCTCTCCTCTATTTCTCTCTCTCTCTCTCTCTCTCTCTCTCTCTCTCTCTCTCTCTCTCTCTCTCTCTCTCTCTCTCTCTCTTTCTCTCTCTCTCTCTTTCTCTTTCTCTCTCTCTCTCTCTCTCTCTCTCTCTCTCTCTCTCTCCTGCTATTTCTCTCTCTCTCTCTCTCTCTCTCTCTCTCTCTCTCTCTTCTCTCTCTGTTTTGGATCCAACACAACCCCACTGGTTACATCACACAGCCAAAATCCATACAGCAGCACCCTCTGCCACTTTCTCTTCCTCTCTCTCGTTATCTCTCATTCAGCCTACCATAGACAGCTCTCATCCCCCCACAGCCAATCAGAAACTATTCCAATCAGTGCCGATCTCTGGGCACGGGTGGGAAGAGTGGGCCAGGGCCTGTAGGTAGTGGTACAGGGTGTGTGTTTGTTTCAATGGCCCTCAGGAGACAGGGCATGGCACAGCACAGAGGTAAGCTCAGTACATCCTGGGGGGAGCTTAGTATAACAACATTCCCATAAATCCCCATAATATTCCCAAAACATCCCCATATATCCCCAAAATATTCTAAAAACATCCCCATATATCTCCATAATATTCCCAAAACATCCCCATATATCTCCATAATATTCCCAAAACATCCCCATATATCCCCAAAATATTCTAAAAACATCCCTATATATCCCCATAATATTCCTAAAACATCCCCAAAATATTCCCTAAACATCCCCATATATCTCCACAATATTCCCAAAACATCCCCATATATCTCCACAATATTCCCAAAACATCCCCATATATCTCCACAATATTCCCAAAACATCCCCATATATCTCCACAATATTCCAAAAACATCCCTATATATCCCCATAATATTCCCAAAAACATCCCCAAAATATTCTCTAAACATCCCCATATATCTCCACAATATTCCCAAAACATCCCCATATATCTCCACAATATTCCCAAAACATCCCCATAATATTCCCAAAACATCCCCACAATATTCCCTAAACATCCCCATATATCTCCACAATATTCCCAAAATATCCCCATATGTCTCTACAATATTCCCAAAATATCCCCATATGTCTCCACAATATTCCCAAAATATCCCCATATGTCTCTACAATATTCCCAAAATATCCCCATATGTCTCTACAATATTCCCAAAATATCCCCATATGTCTCCACAATATTCCCAAAATATCCCCATATGTCTCTACAATATTCCCAAAATATCCCCATATGTCTCTACAATATTCCCAAAATATCCCCATATGTCTCCACAATATTCCCAAAATCTTCCCAAAACATCCCAATATATCCCCACAATATTCCCAAAACATTTACAGTGTTCATTTAGTTTTTATGCTATATTAAGTGCTTTTAATGGAAAGAAAAAACTGCCCAAAATAATTTTAGGCGCCAGCACTCATTTTATTTTGACTATACCAGGGTTGATATTCTAGAGCGAATATTCAATAATAATATAATAAACTAAGTATATGGAGCAGAAAGGAACCTGAGACAGGGACAATGTCAAGGCACCAGACCTGAGAGAATAGAATGATTGATTAACAAGCTGCAATTGTATTGATTTGGTAGCTATTTCCTTTACTGCCGGAGGGGGATAATTGATGATAATGAGAGCAGTAATTAAATAGTTATGTATTTGCAAAGATAAATACATTGTTGAGGAAGCTATTGATATGGATGATAACACTAATGATACTGTACTTAGTAATTATTATAATATTATTTAGGTACAATATTATAGTATGATTTAAAAGTATTTAATGTCTTTTTTTTAATGATGTATTGAATAAATACAATATTATTGAATAATTATTGTCATAAGTATTACAATTAGTATAGCTAGTAATCAGAACAATATTAATGTTGTAATTTTGTATGTAGTATTTTCAACACATTATTAAGAGTTGTATTACCTTATCATATATAAGTTATGCGTCCATGAATATGCTGATAATCAAGTAGCTGTAATTATTATTTTAGTTGTCTGCAATTTTTATTGCTAGCTACATAAGTAATGATTTTGATTATCACATTTCTTTTAATCTAGAAATGATATTTTTGTTTGTTTTTATATATAGATAGTTGTATGTATTGATAGAGGCTTTTTCAGAATAGCAGTGGTTTGAAGTACTGCACTTTATACTATGCAGTTGGTTTTTACATATCGCTGCTTTGAAAACGACACCTACGGCTGATCCCATTTAACTCCTTTGTCTTTCAACAGTTTTTTCAAATCAGCACCCTGTTGTGTGTTACTGGTGGGGGAGGCGTCATGTTCTTAAATGTGTGGTGACACACACATGCATCTTTTCATCTCCCACGCTGTGTGATCCTATGAAACCCTGTTGTGAGGAAAGAGAGAACATACTGTATGTTTCCCATGCCAATAAAGCCCTTTGAATTGAATTGAATGGAAAGAGAGAGAAGTGCAAGGTCAGGCAACACCTACCCAGGGTGCCCCAATCTCATAACACCGTCATCATCCCAGCCCTAACGCCCAGTCCCAGCACCATACACCTGCGCTAACACCATTTATCGATTCCAAACGACCACCATTACCAGATAAAAACCTGCCCTCGGTCCCAGCACCACGTAAATGAACATTCCAATGATCAAAAGCCCGTAATCATGACAACAGGAACAGCTGTGGTATCAACCCATTTAAACCCTGCTACGTTTCCTTCTGATCACTTTCTCACAGAGGTGAAAATCATCTGAGAAATACAATATTCAAAGCCTGTATTAATTACACAGTTTTGGTGAAATTGTGTGTGTGTGTGTGTGTGTGTGTGTGTGTGTGTGTGTGTGTGTGTGTGTGTGTGTGTGTGTGTGTGTGTGTGTGTGTGTGTGTGTGTGTGTGTGTGTGTGTGTGTGTAGAGGGGCTAATTTTAAAGCAGTGAGTGTTTATTTCCTGGCTGCATAGCTGGTTAGCCTCGGGCAAGTATTAACAGGAAGTGGTGTTGAGTTTAAAAATGAAAAACAACATTGGCCTGAATTTATTCTATGAAAGAGAGAAGTTTGTAAGGCTTTGATTTGATTTCCCTGTGGTGATCATCTGGCCAAGTGAAACTGTTGCAACTACTGGGCATTCAGAGTGTTATGTTGATCCCTCGACCACGTTTGCAACACACCAAATCATATTCCTTCTACGTACATAATGTTATCTGACAAAACTTTACAGTTTAAATATGCTTCACCTCCATTTTTGTAATTTGTGGCGAACATGGAAGTTCCGAAATTACACAAATGTACAAAAAGCTACATGTATAAGCCAACAACAACAATTTGCTTATTTTTCGTCAATCTTCCACTCATCACAATGACACACGACTTTGACACAGCAACTAATCTTCCCCTCCATCTCCCACCCTTCCTCCTCCTCCCTCTCCCCCCATCCAGGCATCCTGTACAAGGGCAATGGTGAGAACGTGTTCATCTCCCAGCAGCCCCCAGTGATCAGCAGCATCATGGGTAACGGCCGGCGCCGCAGCATCTCGTGCCCCAGCTGTAACGGCCAGGCGGAGGGCAACAAGCTGCTGGCCCCCGTGGCGCTGGCCTGTGGCGCCGACGGGAGCCTCTTCGTCGGGGACTTCAACTACATCAGACGCATCTTCCCCTCTGGGAACGTCACCAGTGTGATGGAGCTCAGGTAAGGATGGAGAGAGGGGGGAAAACAGTCTCTGGGAACGTCACCAGTGTGATGGAGCTCAGGTAAGGATGGAGAGAGGGGGAAAACAGTCTCTGGGAACGTCACCAGTGTGATGGAGCTCAGGTAAGGATGGAGAGAGGGGGGAAAACAGTCTCTGGGAACGTCACCAGTGTGATGGAGCTCAGGTAAGGATGGAGCTCTCTGGGAACGTACCAGTGTGATGGAGCTCAGGTAAGGATGGAGGGGGGGAAAACAGTCTCTGGGAACGTCACCAGTGTGATGGAGCTCAGGTAAGGATGGAGAGAGGGGGGAAAACAGTCTCTGGGAACGTCACCAGTGTGATGGAGCTCAGGTAAGGATGGAGAGAGGGGGGAAAACAGTCTCTGGGAACGTCACCAGTGTGATGGAGCTCAGGTAAGGATGGAGAGAGGGGGAAACAGTCTCTGGGAACGTCACCAGTGTGATGGAGCTCAGGTAAGGATGGAGAGAGGGGGAAAACAGTCTCTGGGAACGTCACCAGTGTGATGGAGCTCAGGTAAGGATGGAGAGAGGGTGGGAAACAGTCTCTGGGAACGTCACCAGTGTGATGGAGCTCAGGTAAGGATGGAGAGAGGGGGAAAACAGTCTCTGGGAACGTCACCAGTGTGATGGAGCTCAGGTAAGGATGGAGAGAGGGGGAAAACAGTCTCTGGGAACGTCACCAGTGTGATGGAGCTCAGGTAAGGATGGAGAGAGGGGGAAACAGTCTCTGGGAACGTCGCCAGTGTGATGGAGCTCAGGTAAGGATGGAGAGAGGGGGAAAACAGTCTCTGGGAACGTCACCAGTGTGATGGAGCTCAGGTAAGGATGGAGAGAGGGGGAAAACAGTCTCTGGGAACGTCACCAGTGTGATGGAGCTCAGGTAAGGATGGAGAGAGGGGGAAAACAGTCTCTGGGAACGTCACCAGTGTGATGGAGCTCAGGTAAGGATGGAGAGAGGGTGGGAAACAGTCTCTGGGAACGTCACCAGTGTGATGGAGCTCAGGTAAGGATGGAGAGAGGGGGGAAAACAGTCTCTGGGAACGTCACCAGTGTGATGGAGCTCAGGTAAGGATGGAGAGAGGGGGAAAACAGTCTCTGGGAACGTCACCAGTGTGATGGAGCTCAGGTAAGGATGGAGAGAGGGGGAAAACAGTCTCTGGGAACGTCACCAGTGTGATGGAGCTCAGGTAAGGATGGAGAGAGGGGGAAAACAGTCTCTGGGAACGTCACCAGTGTGATGGAGCTCAGGTAAGGATGGAGAGAGGGGGGAAACAGTCTCTGGGAACGTCACCAGTGTGATGGAGCTCAGGTAAGGATGGAGAGAGGGGGAAAACAGTCTCTGGGAACGTCACCAGTGTGATGGAGCTCAGGTAAGGATGGAGAGAGGGGGAAAACAGTCTCTGGGAACGTCACCAGTGTGATGGAGCTCAGGTAAGGATGGAGAGAGGGGGAAAACAGTCTCTGGGAACGTCACCAGTGTGATGGAGCTCAGGTAAGGATGGAGAGAGGGGGGAAAACAGTCTCTGGGAACGTCACCAGTGTGATGGAGCTCAGGTAAGGATGGAGAGAGGGGGGAAACAGTCTCTGGGAACGTCACCAGTGTGATGGAGCTCAGGTAAGGATGGAGAGAGGGGGAAACAGTCTCTGGGAACGTCACCAGTGTGATGGAGCTCAGGTAAGGATGGAGAGAGGGTGGGAAACAGTCTCTGGGAACGTCACCAGTGTGATGGAGCTCAGGTAAGGATGGAGAGAGGGGGAAAACAGTCTCTGGGAACGTCACCAGTGTGATGGAGCTCAGGTAAGGATGGAGAGAGGGGGAAAACAGTCTCTGGGAACGTCACCAGTGTGATGGAGCTCAGGTAAGGATGGAGAGAGGGGGAAACAGTCTCTGGGAACGTCACCAGTGTGATGGAGCTCAGGTAAGGATGGAGAGAGGGGGAAAACAGTCTCTGGGAACGTCACCAGTGTGATGGAGCTCAGGTAAGGATGGAGAGAGGGGGAAACAGTCTCTGGGAACGTCGCCAGTGTGATGGAGCTCAGGTAAGGATGGAGAGAGGGGGAAACAGTCTCTGGGAACGTCGCCAGTGTGATGGAGCTCAGGTAAGGATGGAGAGAGGGGGAAACAGTCTCTGGGAACGTCACCAGTGTGATGGAGCTCAGGTAAGGATGGAGAGAGGGGGAAAACAGTCTCTGGGAACGTCACCAGTGTGATGGAGCTCAGGTAAGGATGGAGAGAGGGGGAAAACAGTCTCTGGGAACGTCACCAGTGTGATGGAGCTCAGGTAAGGATGGAGAGAGGGGGAAAACAGTCTCTGGGAACGTCACCAGTGTGATGGAGCTCAGGTAAGGATGGAGAGAGGGGGAAAACAGTCTCTGGGAACGTCACCAGTGTGATGGAGCTCAGGTAAGGATGGAGAGAGGGGGAAACAGTCTCTGGGAACGTCACCAGTGTGATGGAGCTCAGGTAAGGATGGAGAGAGGGGGAAAACAGTCTCTGGGAACGTCACCAGTGTGATGGAGCTCAGGTAAGGATGGAGAGAGGGGGAAAACAGTCTCTGGGAACGTCACCAGTGTGATGGAGCTCAGGTAAGGATGGAGAGAGGGGGAAAACAGTCTCTGGGAACGTCACCAGTGTGATGGAGCTCAGGTAAGGATGGAGAGAGGGGGAAAACAGTCTCTGGGAACGTCACCAGTGTGATGGAGCTCAGGTAAGGATGGAGAGAGGGGGAAAACAGTCTCTGGGAACGTCACCAGTGTGATGGAGCTCAGGTAAGGATGGAGAGAGGGGGAAAACAGTCTCTGGGAACGTCACCAGTGTGATGGAGCTCAGGTAAGGATGGAGAGAGGGGGAAACAGTCTCTGGGAACGTCACCAGTGTGATGGAGCTCAGGTAAGGATGGAGAGAGGGGGAAACAGTCTCTGGGAACGTCACCAGTGTGATGGAGCTCAGGTAAGCATGGAGAGAGGGGGAAACAGTCTCTGGGAACGTCACCAGTGTGATGGAGCTCAGGTAAGGATGGAGAGAGGGGGAAAACAGTCTCTGGGAACGTCACCAGTGTGATGGAGCTCAGGTAAGGATGGAGAGAGGGTGGGAAACAGTCTCTGGGAACGTCACCAGTGTGATGGAGCTCAGGTAAGGATGGAGAGAGGGGGAAACAGTCTCTGGGAACGTCACCAGTGTGATGGAGCTCAGGTAAGGATGGAGAGAGGGGGAAAACAGTCTCTGGGAACGTCACCAGTGTGATGGAGCTCAGGTAAGGATGGAGAGAGGGGGAAACAGTCTCTGGGAACGTCACCAGTGTGATGGAGCTCAGGTAAGGATGGAGAGAGGGGGAAACAGTCTCTGGGAACGTCACCAGTGTGATGGAGCTCAGGTAAGGATGGAGAGAGGGGGAAAACAGTCTCTGGGAACGTCACCAGTGTGATGGAGCTCAGGTAAGGATGGAGAGAGGGGGAAAACAGTCTCTGGGAACGTCACCAGTGTGATGGAGCTCAGGTAAGGATGGAGAAGAGGGGGAAACAGTCTCTGGGAACGTCACCAGTGTGATGGAGCTCAGGTAAGGATGGAGAGAGGGGGGAAACAGTCTCTGGGAACGTCACCAGTGTGATGGAGCTCAGGTAAGGATGGAGAGAGGGGGGGAAACAGTCTCTGGGAACGTCACCAGTGTGATGGAGCTCAGGTAAGGATGGAGAGAGGGGAAAACAGTCTCTGGGAACGTCACCAGTGTGATGGAGCTCAGGTAAGGATGGAGAGAGGGGGGAAAACAGTCTCTGGGAACGTCACCAGTGTGATGGAGCTCAGGTAAGGATGGAGAGAGGGGGAAAACAGTCTCTGGGAACGTCACCAGTGTGATGGAGCTCAGGTAAGGATGGAGAGAGGGGAAAACAGTCTCTGGGAACGTCACCAGTGTGATGGAGCTCAGGTAATGATGGAGAGAGGGGGAAACAGTCTCTGGGAACGTCACCAGTGTGATGGAGCTCAGGTAAGGATGGAGAGAGGGGGAAAACAGTCTCTGGGAACGTCACCAGTGTGATGGAGCTCAGGTAAGGATGGAGAGAGGGGGAAAACAGTCTCTGGGAACGTCACCAGTGTGATGGAGCTCAGGTAAGGATGGAGAGAGGGGGGAAAACAGTCTCTGGGAACGTCACCAGTGTGATGGAGCTCAGGTAAGGATGGAGAGAGGGGGAAAACAGTCTATTTGTTGTACTTTTCTTTTAGTCTGAATCAAACTGCTGTTGATGTGGTTTATTTCTTGAAGATGGTTTTACTTTTGCAATTTTCTTGTTTTACCTACTTCTGATGAATGACTAACATGCATATGTAGAGAAAGAGGGATGGATGGATAGATGGATAAATGGAGGGAGGGATGGATGGAGGTGGGGTGTGTGAGTGGCGTTGGTTGGTTGGGTGGATGGATGGATGGATGGATGGATTGAAGGGGTAGAGCTCAGGTTGCCTGGCCCCCAAACGATGGTTTGGGGAAGGGAGATGGGCAGGAGAATTCAGTGATGGATGGCTGGATGACACAAGAGCCACCTGATACACACACATTGATTTGTTTCAGTAAAAATGCAATTTCACACTCACTCCATGTGGAGTGTGGTCAGTCTTACCTGGTCACTTACAATGATGAGATACAGAGATGTTATGGAAGGCACACACACACACACACACACACACACACACACACACACACACACACACACACAGCCTCTCCTCTAACCTGGTCTGTAGGACATTTTAGCCCTGTTATGTACACACACTGCTCATAAATTACCTTCTCACATTTTACCCTGAGGAAATATATTGTCTGTCTCTCTTTCTTCTCCAGCTTCTCCTTCTCTAGCTTTCTCTCTTTCCTCACTGATGCTCTCACCCTTCCATGCAAATGTGACCAAACACAGGGCTACACATACGCCCCTGTCTCTCTCTCTCAATCTCTCTCTAATTCAAATTCAAATTCAGACTTTATTGGCATGAAATTCAATTTGTTGATATTGCCAAAGTAGTATAGTGGTAGGCTACAGCATTTCAGTAAATACAGTACAATGTGATGAGGATAATGAAATACAGTTCATTTCAATAGTAATAATAATAATAGTACATATAATCATGTATACAAGAACAACACTATTGCTCTCTCTCTCTCTCTCTCTCTCTCTCTCTCTCTCTCTCTCTCTCTCTCTCTCTCTCTCTCTCTCTCTCTCTCTCTCTCTCTCTCTCTCTCTCTCTCTCTCTCTCTCTCTCTCTCTCTCTCTCTCTCTCTCTCTCTCTCTCTCTCTCTCTCTTCTCTTCTCTCTCTCTCTCTCTCTCTCTCTCTCTCTCTCTCTCTCTCTCTCTTTCTGCCTCTCTCTCTTTCTGTCTGTCTCTTACTGTCTCGCTCTTTCTCTCTCTCTTTCTGTCTCACTCTCTCTGTCTCTCTGTCTCTCTTTCTGTCTCACTCTCTCTGTCTCTCTCTCTCTGTCTCTCTCTTTCTGTCTCACTCTCTCTGTCTCTCTCTCTCTGTCTCTCTCTTTCTGTCTCACTCTCTCTGTCTCTCTCTCTCTGTCTCTCTTTGCCCAGCACACTGTAATGCACCCAGGCTTAACTCAATTTCATTATTAGGCTTGATGGGTAATGCCCAGTCCTGTAAATTAAATGTACTAATTAGAAAGAGAGAGAGAGAAAGAGTGTGCGTACGCGCGCTTATGCGCATGCATGTGAGTGTGCGTGTTTGCATGTGTATTATAAATGAAAAGTCACTCCGCAGCGTTGGCATATACAGTAATCCCAGCGTCCTGGCTAGTCACCGGGGGTGCTAACGCTGTTGTTTAGGCCCTGCCTCTTCATTGTCAGGAACACAATCAATAGGCCATTATGAGCCTGTTAACCTGGAGCACAAGTCTGGCACACTAATGCTAGCTCCCAGGTGAACCATTCATGCTAACGCAAACACTAGCTCCCAGGTGGACGGCTGTGTGTGTGTGGGGGGGGGTGTCTAACTCTTTGACTGCCTGACAGTATATGTGTACTGTATGTTAATGTGTCCGTGTGTATGACAACTTGTATTGTGTGTGTGTGTGTGTGTGTGTGTGTGTGTGTGTGTGTGTGTGTGTGTGTGTGTGTGTGTGTGTGTGTGTGTGTGCAAACATCTCTCTCTTTCTGTGTGTTCTCCAGTCTGACTAACCAACACTCTTCTATTATCTCTCTCTTTCTGTGTGTTCTCCAGTCTGACTAACCAACACTCTTCTATTATCTCTCTCTTTCTGTGTGTTCTCCAGTCTGACTAACCAACACTCTTCTGGTATCTCTCTTTCTGTGTTTTCTCCAGTCTGACTAACCAACACTCTTCTATTATCTCTCTCTTTCTGTGTGTTCTCCAGTCTGATTAACCAACACTCTTCTGGTATCTCTCTTTCTGTGTGTTCTCCAGTCTGACTAACCAACACTCTTCTATTATCTCTCTCTTTCTGTGTGTTCTCCAGTCTGACTAACCAACACTCTTCTATTATCTCTCTCTTTCTGTGTGTTCTCCAGTCTGACTAACCAACACTCTTCTATTATCTCTCTCTTTCTGTGTGTTCTCCATCCTGACTAGCCAACACTCTTCTATTATCTCTCTCTTTCTGTGTGTTCTCCAGTCTGACTAACCAACACTCTTCTATTATCTCTCTCTTTCTGTGTGTTCTCCAGTCTGACTAACCAACACTCTTCTATTATCTCTCTCTTTCTGTGTGTTCTCCAGTCTGACTAACCAACACTCTTCTATTATCTCTCTCTTTCTGTGTGTTCTCCAGTCTGACTAACCAACACTCTTCTATTATCTCTTTTTTTTCTCTTTCTTGTTCCCTTCTGCTTCCGCTTTTCTAAGAAATAAAGATTTCAGACATAGGTAAGCCTCAGTAACAATATAACCATGTACCACAGATCCATACCAGTCTTGTTTCCCTCTCTCTCTCTCTCTCTCTCTCTCTCTCTCTCTGTATCCTGTGTAAACCCTAGTGGCAGCCCGTCCATAGAATACAGTCACTCTCTTTATATAAAGGCTTTGGAGGGATTTCAGAATCATTCTAGCGGATTGGCCGACATCAGCTCTCGGCGAATCAGACTCCTTTATCTGCCTACAAACCTGCTGGAACCATCCAGAACCCACTAGTTGTTGTTTTGTACATCGTAAAAGACAACTTAACACTTTTATAAAATCGCTAACTAGCAACAACAACAAAAAACGCTAACGAGAAAAACGTTTTGAGGGGTCTGTTTTCAACTCAATACTTCTCTGTTGTACGGTTGGGGCCCTTTGACAAAGAGGAGTGAGGACAAGACACGGGGTCAAGTCTAGATGGAGAGGAGGAACTATGGTGGTGTTCAGAGGAGAGAGGAGAGGAGGAACTATGGTGGTGTTCAGAGGAGAGGAGGAACTATGGTGGTGTTCAGAGGAGAGAGGAGAGGAGGAACTATGGTGGTGTTCAGAGGAGAGGATGAACTATGGTGGTGTTCAGAGGAGAGAGGAGAGGAGGAACTATGGTGGTGTTCAGAGGAGAGAGGAGAGGAGGAACTATGGTGGTGTTCAGAGGAGAGAGGAGAAACTATGGTGGTGTTCAGAGGAGAGAGGAACTATGGTGGTGTTCAGAGGAGAGGAGGAACTATGGTGGTGTTCAGAGGAGAGGAGAAACTATGGTGGTGTTCAGAGGAGAGAGGAGAGGAGGAACTATGGTGGTGTTCAGAGGAGAGGAGGAACTATGGTGGTGTTGAGAGGAGAGGAGGAACTATGGTGGTGTTCAGAGGAGAGGATGAACTATGGTGGTGTTCAGAGGAGAGAGGAGAGGAGGAACTATGGTGGTGTTCAGAGGAGAGGATGAACTATGGTGGTGTTCAGAGGAGAGAGGAGGAGAGGAGGAACTATGGTGGTGTTCAGAGGAGAGGAGGAACTATGGTGGTGTTCAGAGGAGAGGGAGGAACTATGGTGGTGTTGAGAGAGGAGAGGAGGAACTGGTGGTGTTCAGAGGAGAGGATGAACTATGGTGGTGTTCAGAGGAGAGAGGAGAGGAGGAACTATGGTGGTGTTCAGAGGAGAGGATGAACTATGGTGGTGTTCAGAGGAGAGAGGAGAGGAGGAACTATGGTGGTGTTCAGAGGAGAGAGGAACTATGGTGGTGTTCAGAGGAGAGGAGGAACTATGGTGGTGTTCAGAGGAGAGAGGAGAGGAGAGGAAACTATGGTGGTGTTCAGAGGAGAGGAGGAACTATGGTGGTGTTCAGAGGAGAGGAGGAACTATGGTGGTGTTCAGAGGAGAGAGGAGAGGAGGAACTATGGTGGTGTTCAGAGGAGAGGAGGAACTATGGTGGTGTTCAGAGGAGAGAGGAACTATGGTGGTGTTCAGACTAGAGGAGGAACTATGGTGGTGTTCAGAGGAGAGGAGGAACTATGGTGGTGTTCAGAGGAGAGAGGAGAGGAGGAACTATGGTGGTGTTCAGAGGAGAGGAGGAACTATGGTGGTGTTCAGAGGAGAGGAGGAACTATGGTGGTGTTCAGAGGAGAGGAGGAACTATGGTGGTGTTCAGAGGAGAGAGGAGAGGAGGAACTATGGTGGTGTTCAGAGGAGAGAGGAGAGGAGGAACTATGGTGGTGTTCAGAGGAGAGAGGAGGTGGTGTTCAGAGAGGAACTATGGTGGTGTTCAGAGGAGAGGATGAACTATGGTGGTGTTCAGAGGAGAGGAGGAACTATGGTGGTGTTCAGAGGAGAGGGAGAGAACTATGGTGGTGTTCAGAGGAGAGAGGAGGTGGTGTTCAGAGAGGGAGGAACTATGGTGGTGTTCAGAGGAGAGAGGAGAGGAGGAACTATGGTGGTGTTCAGAGGAGAGGAGGAACTATGGTGGTGTTCAGAGGAGAGAGAGGAACTATGGTGGTGTTCAGAGGAGAGGATGAACTATGGTGGTGTTCAGAGGAGAGGAGGAACTATGAGGGAGAGGAACTATGGTGGTGTTCAGAGGAGAGGAGGGAACTATGGTGGTGTTCAGAGGAGAGGAGGAACTATGGTGGTGTTCAGAGGAGAGGAGGAACTATGGTGGTGTTCAGAGGAGAGGAGGAACTATGGTGGTGTTCAGAGGAGAGGAGGAACTATGGTGGTGTTCAGAGGAGAGGAGGAACTATGGTGGTGTTCAGAGGAGAGGAGGAACTATGGTGGTGTTCAGAGGAGAGAGGAGAGGAGGAACTATGGTGGTGTTCAGAGGAGAGGAGGAACTATGGTGGTGTTCAGAGGAGAGAGGAGAGGAGGAACTATGGTGGTGTTCAGAGGAGAGAGGAGAGGAGGAACTATGGTGGTGTTCAG
This sequence comes from Oncorhynchus keta, assembly GCF_023373465.1. NCBI lineage: Eukaryota > Metazoa > Chordata > Actinopteri > Salmoniformes > Salmonidae > Oncorhynchus > Oncorhynchus keta. The sequence continues at coordinate 48,423,479 of NC_068449.1, read as the reverse complement.
AGGAGAGGAGGAACTATGGTGGTGTTCAGAGGAGAGAGGAGAGGAACTATGGTGGTGTTCAGAGGAGAGGAGGAACTAT
>NC_068449.1:48383400-48418400 GCF_023373465.1 Oncorhynchus keta | reverse complement strand
ACACACACACACACACACACACACAGTTGCCTGTTAAACTGCAGTTAGAGAGCGAGTCGGAAAACCATTAGGAGGGCGGTAACGTGTGAGAGAGGGAAAGAGAGAGTAGAGAAATGCAAATAAATGTTAGCGAGCCGTCGCTAGCAGCAGATGGCTTAGAGAGAGAGGGGGATGGAGAGCAGAGAGAGCGAGAGTGTTTTCATTTCCAACATGCCGCCTCTCAGCCTTGCCACTCCTCTCCTATTCTCCCTTCTTTTCATCCCACCCTCTCCACTCAGCATCTCTTATCACCTCCTCCCTCTTTTCTCTCCTCCCTCCCTCTTCCTCCTCTCATTCCATCCTCCTCCTCTCTTCATCTGTCTCTCCTTTGATTAGCTTGCTGGTCATGGCGGAATGCGGCAGGGTTTTTTAACACCCCTCCTCTCCCATCCATTCTTTCTCTCCTCCCCCTCCCCACCCCTCTTCCCCTTCACTCCCCCTCCTCCATCTCCCCCTCCATATCCCTCTTCCCCTTCACCCCCCCTCCTCCCCCTCCACACCCCTCTTCTCCTTCACCCCCCTCCCCATCCCTCTTCCCCTTCACCCCCCTCCTCCCCTTCCATATCCCTATTCCTCTTCACCTCCCCCTCCATATCCCTCTTCCCCTTCACCCCCCCCTCCATATTCCCCTTCTCCCCATCCCTCTTCCCCTTCACCCCCCTCCTCCCTCTACCCCTTCACCCCCTCCCCCTCCATATCCCTCTTCCTCTTCACCTCCCCTCCATATCCCTCTTCCCCTTCACCCCCCTCCATATCCCTCTTCCTCTTCACCTCCCCCTCCATATCCCTCTTCCCCTTCACCCCCTCCATATCCCTCTTCCTCTTCACCCCCTCCATATCCCTCTTCCTCTTCACCTCCCCTCCATATCCCTCTTCCTCTTCACCTCCCCCTCCATATCCCTCTTCCTCTTCACCTCCCCCTCCATATCCCTCTTCCTCTTCACCTCCCCTCCATATCCCTCTTCCTCTTCACCTCCCCTCCATATCCCCCTTCCTCTTCACCTCCCCTCCATATCCCTCTTCCTCTTCACCTCCCCCTCCATATCCCTCTTCCTCTTCACCTCCCCTCCATATCCCTCTTCCCCTTCACCCCCCCTCCATATCCCTCTTCCTCTTCACCTCCCCCTCCATATCCCTCTTCCCCTTCACCCCCCCTCCATATCCCTCTTCCTCTTCACCTCCCCCTCCATATCCCTCTTCCTCTTCACCTTCACCTCCCCCTCCATATCCCTCTTCCTCTTCACCTCCCCCTCCATATCCCTCTTCCTCTTCACCTCCCCCTCCATATCCCTCTTCCCCTTCACCCCCCCTCCATATCCCTCTTCCTTCTCACCTCCCCCTCCATATCTCTCTTCCCCTTCACCCCCCCTCCATATCCGTCTTCCCCTTCCCCTTCACCCCTCGCCATATCCTTCCCCTTCACCCCCCCCTCCCCTCCCTCTTCCCCTTCACCCCCCCTCCATATCCCTCTTCCCCTTCACCCCCCCTCCATATCCGTCTTCCCCTTCCCCTTCACCCCTTCGCCATATCCTTCCCCTTCACCCCCTCCCCCTCATGGAAACATGGGTGTTTTCTTCCCTTCCTCCTCTCTTCTAGGCTCTTGTCCCCAAAATAGAGACAGTTATGGATTCACACATTTGATTTGATTTTATTCTATTGTTCCTATTTTGGGGGGTTTTAAAATGCAGAGAGACGGCTCTGAAAATGTCTTATTTTCCTCCTCCCTTCCTCTTCTGCCCTGTGAAATAATTCACTACTAGACATCAAAATGTGAATTATTCACCGGGTGCTTCCTTCTGCAGTGACCTGAAAAATGCCCAAGCCACACTCATACACACGAACACGTTGTACATACACACTCATACACACGAACACGTTGTACATACACACTCATACACACGAACACGTTGTACGTACATACACACTCATACACACGAACACGTTGTACATACACACTCATACACACGAACACGTTGTACATACACAGGCTGGCAAGTGCTGTGTGTGCGCGCGCATGCGTGTGCATGGGAGTGTGTATTTGCGTATAGTATGTCTGTGTGAATGTGTACTGAATGTGTACTGAATGTGTACTGAATGTGCACGTATGCAGGTATGTGTACTGTACATCCAAATATCTCAGTCTCCATCTCTCTGCTTCTACTCCATGTATTACGGTAGGTAAGAACGGGTACATCTAATTCTTACCTCGCATCACTTTCCCCCTCTGCTCCACTACTCCAGGTATTACGGTAGGTAAGAACGGGTACATCTACTTCTTACCTCGCATCACTTTCCCTCTCTGTCCCACTACTCCAGGTATTATCTACATCTACTTACCTCTCATCACTTTCCCTCTCTGCTCCACTACTCCAGGTATTACGGTAGATAAGAACGGGTACATCTACTTCTTACCTCTCATCACTTTCCCTCTCTGTCCCACTACTCCAGGTATTACGGTAGATAAGAACGGGTACATCTACTTCTTACCTCTCATCACTTTCCCTCTCTGCCCCACTACTCCAGGTATTACGGTAGATAAGAACGGGTACATCTACTTCTTACCTCTCATCACTTTCCCTCTCTGCCCCACTACTCCAGGTATTACGGTAGATAAGAACGGGTACATCTACTAGATAAGAACTACATCTACCTCTCATCACTTTCCTCTGCCCCACTCTCTATTACGCCCTACTTCTTACCTCTCATCACTTTCCACTACTCTAGGTATTACGGTAGATAAGAACGGGTACATCTACTTCTTACCTCTCATCACTTTCCCTCTCTGTCCCACTCAAGTATTACGGTTTCTACTTCTTACCTCTCATCACTTTCCCTCTCTGCCCCACTACTCCAGGTATTACGGTAGATAAGAACGGGTACATCTACTTCTTACCTCTCATCACTTTCCCTCTCTGCCCCACTACTCCAGGTATTACGGTAGATAAGAACGGGTACATCTACTTCGTAGACGGGACCATGATCAGGAAGGTGGATCGTAACGGGATCATCTCCACCCTGTTGGGCTCCAACGACCTCACCTCAGCACGACCCCTGACCTGTGACACCAGCATGCACATCAGACAGGTGGGTCACATGCACACAGGGGCATCCACCTGAACACGAACACACACCAAACCTCCAGTGTTTGCTGGACTCACTTTATCTTAATGGCGGCCCTGAGTCATCGTTCAGAGCCATACATATACAAACATGGTTCTATCACCCTTACTATATACATTTGGCAATATACATTCAGTCCATATAGCCTCTTTGATGTAGACTGTAGTAGATGATGTGGCTGGCTAGTATTGACAGGGGTGTTGTCTCATCTGAGAGAACCAGTGTTCTCCACTACTGAGTGGCAGTGCCTATTAAAGGCCTAAAGCTCCCCCTGCTGGCCGCTCGCTATACCCCAAACCTGCCCCCAGTCAACCAGCACAGCTGAACTCTGTCCTATGGCGTAGATTACAGTGCCAGGTTTGGGGACGATTCCATTTCAATTCAACCAATTCAGGAAGTAAACTGAAATTACACAATGAGAAAAAAAAGGTGTTTTAACTATTAAACTTAAATAATAGCCTGGGTGTTTTATTTGCTTAAATCACTGAAAACAACTGTTGCTTATTAGAGACAGGCTTTTATTTGAGTCTATTTCCTTAGTGCACACAGCTTTTGCTCATTTGCACATTTCCTGCACTGATGTCTTATCATTTACACACTGTGTCACGTTTCTTTTGTCTTATTATATATATTTAAAAAAACATTCTAAACTTTTCCTTGTGCATTTTCGTCGGTTCTGCCGATTTCTAGGGCTCTGTACTCTCGAAGCTCTTGACTGTTTTTTGTGCTTGTCAGTTAGCTAGCAGTTCTCAGCTGTTAGCAGCCAATGGCTAGCAGTTTCTTACTGGAGATATAAACTGATGATTTTGTCAAAAATGTTTGATTCATTACTGAATTATTCAATGTAAAAAAATCAAGCATTAAACCTTGTAAACAATTCATTTCGACCCGGCGTTTATTTGAAAGAGGCTTTTATTTACTGAAATGTGTGCAGTTGCTCAGCTATTAAAAGGGACAGGTGATTATTTGAAACTCGGCATCTAATTGAGGTTTTACAGTTGTTCACTTCCCGAATTGAAATGGAACTGACCCCAACCCCAAACAGCACTATGGCCCTCAGCCTCAGCTCTTTCTAAGGGCCAAATCCAACTCCAGGTATTTCAGGGTCCAGTTTGGATCACACTTTATTGTTGAAAGACAGGAATCATCCGAGGATTAAGAGGGAACAGGATGTGTCAATCATAATACTGTTCCTGAAAGTGGCCTCCCCTATTGGAGGTTTTACGAGGCGCTTTTCCTGGATTATCCAATCAGAGTGGGCTATTTTGAGCTTTAGGGAAGCACTGAAGTGGGTTATCTTGAGTGATAGGCTGCTGGTGGTGCTGTCTAGATGGTGGTAGTTTGTTGATGTTTTTTTGCCAAACTGAGAAAGCCCAAGAGAATGTCAGTTTTCTGACTGAAAGTATATTGACAGTGTTCTGAACTAATGTGAAGCACAACCAGTGTGGGCAAGTCAGGTATTTGGTGTTGTTGTCTCTGAGTCCCCTGTGCCTTCCACTGCTAGCTAGATCAGTGTGTGTGTGTGTGTGTGTGTGTGTGTGTGTGTGTGTGTGTGTGTGTGTGTGTGTGTGTGTGTGTGTGTGTGTGTGTGTGTGTGTGTGTGTGTGTGTGTGTGTGTGTGTGTGTGTGTGTGTGTGTGTGTGTGTGTGTGTGTGTGTGTGTGAGAGAGAGCCCTGAGCTACCCCTATATCAACCCTCGCTACACCTCACTCCCTCCAATTCCCCGTCTCTCAAAACAGACAAATTGACTCAGATCATTCTTCTCCATCTCTCCATCTCTCCATCCCTCTCTTCCTTTCTTCTTTGGACTCACTCCTCCTCCTTCTCATCCTCTTCTCCTCTGTCACAATCACAGAGCGAGGGAGAGAGTCCCCTGTGACAAAGAGAGAGAGAAACACAGAGTTGAGTTATTCAGAGAGGAACATATATGCAGTACCCATGGGTCCGGGGGGAAGAATGGGGAAGAGACACAGTGTAGCACAGCCAGCCAGGGAGGGAGAAGAAGTATGGTTGCATCCCAAATAGCACCTTATTCCCTAGATAGTGCACTAAATAGGGAACAGGGTGCCATTTGGCAAGCAACCTGGGACTCACTGGAGCAAAAACAAACGGAAGACAGCTCTGTGTCAGTTAAAACAGGCAGCAAACACTGCAACCCCCAACCACTGTCACCTCAACATGGCGGTGGTATGAAATAAAATGTTCCCATACACATGCTGTACTGTAGAGAGGGGATTCCCCTTCAAAGCCTCAGTGCTTTCAAGGCTATACCACTCTCTCTCTCCAGCTCACTCTCTCCAACTCTCTCTCTCCAACTCACTCTCTAGCTCTCTCTCTCTCCAGCTCACTCTCTCCAACTCTCTCTCTCCAACTCACTCTCTAGCTCTCTCTCTCTATCTCTCTCTCTCCAGCTCTCTCTCCATTTCTTTCTCTCCAGCTCTCTCCCTCCAGCTCTCTCTCCAGCTCTCTCTCTCCAGCTCTCTCTCTCCAGCTCTCTCTCTCCAGCTCTCTCTCTCCATCTCTCTCTCTCCAGCTCTCTCCATTTCTTTCTCTCCAGCTCTCTCTCTCCAGCTCTCTCCAGCTCTCTCTCCAACTCTCTCTCTTCAGCTCTCTCTCCATTTCTTTCTCTCCAGCTCTCTCTCTCCAGCTCTCTCTCTCCATCTCTCTCTCTCCAGCTCTCTCTCTCCAGCTCTCTCTCTCCAGCTCTCTCTCTCTCCAGCTCTCTCTCTCCAGCTCTCTCTCTCCAGGAGCTATGTTGAGAAGTTGACGATTGAACTCTGCCTTGCGCTGCAGTGGCTACCAACTGATGATTTTGGGCATCTGAATAGACAGGAACGCTCTGTTGTCATTTCACTTTCCTCCACTTCCATTCAACAGGGGGGAAAAGCAGGGGTTAAGTATTTGTAGCACTTTGAGAGGCGAAGGAAGAAACACAGTCTGTCTTCCAGTCACTGCATGGTACCAAGTGCCCAAATAGTGTCTCTTTATTTCAGCTTTATCCATGTATAATGTATGGCCTGTAATTGGCAGGGAAGAGCTTTCATGTGGTCGAGCTAAAGGCTAAAAGCGTCATTAGCTTTTAATGGTCCTCTGCTGAAGCGCTCAACCTGCCAGGTCACTCAGGGTCGGGGGTGAGGTGAAGACGTCGAAGACAGCAGATCCCTAACTACCGCTGTGCCCGGAGCTCTACAACACACTAATGGTGCAGAAGTGTGTGTGTTTAGGGGGGTGGTTGGGCTGGGGTGCGGGAGTGTGTATGTGTTCTCTTCATATCATCTTTACCATCACATTTTGTCCGCCAGCATACCCTGCTCCTCCACCGGGAGATGGAAAGAGAATGAGAGAGAAGTCTCGTTGAGACTATAAAACTTGAACGTTTACGTCTCCCTTTCTCTCTCCTCTTTGTTTTGCCAGCAGAGAGTTGCTTCCCTCGGGCGATGAGGGAGCGCATCATTTCGCAGAGCGTGTGTCGGGGTGTGCGTGCGTGTGTGTGTGCGCGCATGTGTGCATGCGTAAGTGAGTGTGGGCCTGCATGTGTGTGTGCGCGTGTGTGTGTGTGTGTTTGTCTTTAAAATGTAATAAATGACCCGGTGGCTGATTTAAATTGAATCAGAGCGAAGCACACAATGTATAAGTCCTGAGAAGTAAAGGATCCTTCTTCATCAGTGTCACAGCCAGACGCTCAGGGGGGGTAGGGGGGGCAGAGGGGGCTTGGGGGGTGCAGAGCAGCACTAGCCTCACATCTCATCTGTTCTGTCTTTGTGGGTTGATTTGTTTGTTTCTGTCATATTTACGGAACTTTTGCGAAGAGTTTTCACTCCTTCAGGCTAATAAAGGTTCTGGTTGATTTATTTTTCTTCTCCTTTCAGTGGATGTAAATTGTTCAGTGTTTTTGGGGTCTGCAATGTCTTTTTGGTTAGGTGTGGGACCACAGTACGGCTAGCTGTCTCCCTTGGCGTCAGATAATGAGGATCCTAATGAATCTAATCTCTGCTGTAGGTTCGTCTGGAGTGGCCCACAGCTCTGGCCATCAACCCCATGGATAATTCCATCTATGTCCTGGACAACAACGTGGTGCTGCAGATCACTGAGAACAGACAGGTGACCATCACACGCCCACATAGGAGCACTTCTATTACATACGCAAATACGTTCATGCTGGTAGTGGGAACAATGCATGATGGGTAAGGCGAGATGGAAGGATGCACCGACACATTGGGGCTGAATAAGCCTTGGCCAAGATACTGTTCGCCTCTTTGACTTGTGTTGTTGCTGTGTCCCAACAGGTGCGCATCGTGGCGGGACGCCCCATGCACTGCCAGGTGCCGGGTATAGAATACACGCTGGGCAAGCGGGCGGTGCAGACCATGCTGGAGGGAGCTGCCGCCATCGCCCTCTCCTACAGTGGCGTGCTCTACATCGCCGAGACTGATGAGAAGAAGATACACCGCATCCGCCAGGTCATATAGTCCTGTAATATAGTACAATGATATGTCATGAGATGCAAACGAAGAGGGGGGGGAAAGGCCAAGAACAACGTACTGTTGTATTTGTCGTTCTGGCTGGCACTGCTTTTGCAGCCTATTTTGAATATCTTTCAATGATTGTTATATCATTGTTTTTACCCTCGTTGCACTGATTGTAAGTGGCTGTGGATCAGAGCGTTCTGCTAAATGATTCAACTTCACATGTAAATGTAGGTGTCCACGGGCGGCGATATCACGCCCTTGGCCGGAGCTCTGTCCGACTGCGACTGCAAGAACGACGCCAACTGCGACTGCTACCAGACGGGTGACGGCTACGCCAAAGACGCCCGCCTCAACTCGCCCTCCTCGCTGGTCGTCTCGCCCGACGGTACGCTCTACGTGGCCGACCTGGGCAACATCCGCATCCGCGCCGTCCGCCGCAACCAACCGCCATCGGGCTCCGCCGTGTCCGGCCCGGGCTCCTTCGAGGTGGCCTCGCCGTCGTCCCAGGAGCTCTACGTGTTTGATTCCAACGGAACCCACCAGTTCACCATGTCTCTCGTCACCGGGGACTACAAGTACAACTTCAGCTATAGCAACGAGGAGGACATTACAGCCGTAACGGATAGTAGTGGCAACACCTTGAGGATCCGCCGCGACCCCAACCGGATGCCGGTGCGGATCGTTGCCCCGGACAACCAGGTGATCTGGCTGACAATCGGGACCAATGGCGGGTTGAAGACACTGACGGCCCAGGGACAGGAGCTGGTGCTGTTCACCTACCACGGCAACAGTGGGCTGCTCGCCACCAAGACCATACAGATAGGATGGACCACCTTCTATGAGTAAGTAGTACTTACTGACCAGCAAAGACTTGGGGCTCCATTCTGACTGACTATTTGACTGACTGACTGACTATCTGCCTGACTGACTATCTGCCTGACTGACTATCTGACTGACTGAAATCTGACTCATAGACTGACTGACTATCTGACTGACTGACAATCTGACTCATAAACTGACTGACTATCTGACTGACTGACAATCTGACTCATAAACTGACTGACTATCTGACTGACAATCTGACTCATAAACTGACTGACTATCTGACTGACTATCTGACTGACTGACAATCTGACTCATAAACTGACTGACTATCTGACTGACTGACAATCTGACTCATAAACTGACTGACTATCTGACTGACAATCTGACTGACAATCTGACTCATAAACTGACTGACTATCTGACTGACTATCTGACTGACTGACAATCTGACTCATAAACTGACTGACTATCTGACTGACAATCTGACTCATAAACTTACTGACTATCTGACTGACAATCTGACTCATAAACTGACTGATAAACTGACTGACTATCTGACTGACTGACAATCTGACTGACAATAAAAACTGACTGACTATCTGACTGACAATCTGACTCATAAACTGACTATCTGACTGATCTGACTGACTGACAATCTGACTCATAAACTGACTGACTATCTGACTGACAATCTGACTCATAAACTGACCGACTATCTGACTGACAATCTGACTCAACTAATCTGACTGACTATCTGACTGACAATCTGACTCATAAACTGACTGACTATCTGACTGACAATCTGACTCATAAACTGACTGACTATCTGACTGACAATCTGACTCATAAACTGACTGACTATCTGACTGACAATCTGACTGACTGACAATCTGACTCATAAACTGACTGACTACTGACAATCTGACTCATAAACTGAACTGACTGACAATCTGACTCATAAACTGACTGACTATCTGACTGACAATCTGACTCATAAACTGACTGACTATCTGACTGACTGACAATCTGACTCATAAACTGACTGACTATCTGACTGACAATCTGACTGACAATCTGACTCATAAACTGACTGAAACTGACTGACTATCTGACTGACTGACAATCTGACTCATAAACTGACTGACTATCTGACTGACAATCTGACTGACATAAACTGACTGACTATCTGACTGACAATCTGACTGACTGACAATCTGACTCATAAACTGACTGACTATCTGACTGACAATCTGACTCATAAACTGACTGACTATCTGACTGACAATCTGACTCATAAACTGACTGACTATCTGACTGACAATCTGACTGACTGACAATCTGACTCATAAACTGACTGACTATCTGACTGACAATCTGACTCATAAACTGACTGACTATCTGACTGACTGACTATCTGACTGACTATCTGACTGACAATCTGACTCATAAACTGACTGACTATCTGACTGACAATCTGACTCATAAACTGACTGACTATCTGACTGACAATCTGACTCATAAACTGACTGACTATCTGACTGACTCTGACTGACATAAACTATCTGACTGACTATCATGACTGACAACTGACAATCTGACTCATAAACTGACTGACTATCTGACTGACAATCTGACTGACTGACAATCTGACTCATAAACTGACTGACTATCTGACTGACAATCTGACTCATAAACTGACTGACTGACAATCTGAACTGACTGACTATCTGACTGACTGATCTGACTAAACTGACTGACTATCTGACTGACAATCTGACTCATAAACTGACTGACTATCTGACTGACAATCTGACTCATAAACTGACTGACTATCTGACTGACAATCTGACTGACAATCGACTCATAAACTGACTGACTATCTGACTGACAATCTGACTCATAAACTGACTGACTATCTGACTGACAATGACATAAACTCTGACTGACTGACAATCTGACTCATAAACTGACTGACTATCTGACTGACAATCTGACTCATAAACTGACTGACTGACTATCTGACTGACTATCTGACTGACTGACAATCTGACTCATAAACTGACTGACTATCTGACTGACAATCTGACTCATAAACTGACTGACTATCTGACTGACAATCTGACTGACACAATCTGACTCATAAACTGACTGACTATCTGACTGACTGACAATCTGACTCATAAACTGACTGACTATCTGACTGACAATCTGACTCATAAACTGACTGACTATCTGACTGACAATCTGACTGACTGACAATACTCATAAACTGACTGACTATCTGACTGACAATCTGACTCATAAACTGACTGACTATCTGACTGACAATCTGACTCATAAACTGACTGACTATCTGACTACTATCTGACTGACAATATCTGACTGACAATCTGACTCATAAACTGACTGACAATCTGACTCATAAACTGACTGACTATCTGACTGACAATCTGACTGACTGACAATCTGACTCATAAACTGACTGACTATCTGACTGACAATCTGACTCATAAACTGACCGACTATCTGACTGACAATCTGACTCATAAACTGACTGACTATCTGACTGACAATCTGACTCATAAACTGACTGACTATCTGACTGACTGACAATCTGACTCATAAACTGACTGACTATCTGACTGACAATCTGACTGACAATCTGACTCATAAACTGACTGACTATCTGACTGACTGACAATCTGACTCATAAACTGACTGACTATCTGACTGACAATCTGACTCATAAACTGACTGACTATCTGACTGACAATCTGACTGACTGACAATCTGACTCATAAACTGACTGACTATCTGACTGACTGACAATCTGACTCATAAACTGACTGACTATCTGACTGACAATCTGACTCATAAACTGACTGACTATCTGACTGACAATCTGACTGACTGACAATCTGACTCATAAACTGACTGACTATCTGACTGACAATCTGACTCATAAACTGACCGACTATCTGACTGACAATCTGACTCATAAACTGACTGACTATCTGACTGACTATCTGACTGACAATCTGACTCATAAACTGACTGACTATCTGACTGACAATCTGACTCATAAACTGACTGACTATCTGACTGACAATCTGACTCATAAACTGACTGACTATCTGACTGACAATCTGACTGACTGACAATCTGACTCATAAACTGACTGACTATCTGACTGACAATCTGACTCATAAACTGACCGACTATCTGACTGACAATCTGACTCATAAACTGACTGACTATCTGACTGACAATCTGACTCATAAACTGACTGACTATCTGACTGACAATCTGACTCATAAACTGACTATCTGACTGACTATCTGACTGACAATCTGACTCATAAACTGACTGACTATCTGACTGACTATCTGACTGATTGACAATCTGACTCATAAACTGACTGACTATCTGACTGACAATCTGACTCATAAACTGACTGACTATCTGACTGACAATCTGACTCATAAACTGACTGACTATCTGACTGACAATCTGACTCATAAACTGACTGACTATCTGACTGACAATCTGACTGACTGACAATCTTACTCATAAACTGACTGACTATCTGACTGACTATCTGACTGATTGACAATCTGACTCATAAACTGACTGACTATCTGACTGACAATCTGACTCATAAACTGACTGACTATCTGACTGACAATCTGACTGACTGACAATCTGACTCATAAACTGACTGACTATCTGACTGACAATCTGACTCATAAACTGACCGACTATCTGACTGACAATCTGACTCATAAACTGACTGACTATCTGACTGACAATCTGACTCATAAACTGACTGACTATCTGACTGACAATCTGACTCATAAACTGACTGACTATCTGACTGACAATCTGACTGACTGACAATCTGACTCATAAACTGACTGACTATCTGACTGACTATCTGACTGATTGACAATCTGACTCATAAACTGACTGACTATCTGACTGACAATCTGACTCATAAACTGACTGACTATCTGACTGACAATCTGACTCATAAACTGACTGCCCCACTGGTTGTGTTTCAGAAATCTGCTATAAGAGAAGTCTCTCTCCCTCTGTTGTCCCCTAAGACTGTGTAAGGAAGTGTCAGTGTACCCCTTTTTGTGAGTGTCCCTTGTCCCGTAAGTCCTAACTCTGACAGCATGATGATGTCCTTCATCATCCTATACCATCTAGTGATTGGCTGTGTGTATACTATAGAGCCAGCAGCCATCTTTTCTGCACTTCCATCTGATCTGTATCAGTAAGACAGGAGCTGATCAATGCCTGCTCAGCAAAACCATGTCACACACACTCACATACACACACATACCCTTACACACACGCCACACAACTCAGGGGACATCTTCATAGAAAACTTTCCGTTCCGTTTCACCTTGTACTGTACCACGTTCCAACACATGGAGGAATAGTTGTAAATTATACAGTGTGTGTGTGTGTGTGTGTGTGTGTGTGTGTGTGTGTGTGTGTGTGTGTGTGTGTGTGTCATGCTTGGAGGAGAGCTCATCTGGGAGCCACACCCACTGTCACCATGGAGGAAATATGAAGGGAGAACAGAGAGAGGAGATAAAGAAGAGTGTGAGACAGAGAGAGTCACAAAGTGCCTGTTACTCCCAGAGCAGACATACACCATCAGACACAGGGCTGTCACTACATCTCTCTCTAAATCTGATAGTAGGCTAGCTCAGACACACACAAACACACACACTGACACTCCCTCCAGGTACCAAAATAGACTCCCAGCCATATGGGACAGCAAAGGCCCAAGTCAGCTAGCCAGGCAGTGTGTTCCACCATACTACAGCTTCCATAGCCCAAAACTTTTACCACAGAACCCTTGTCAAAAAGACATCCTCTGAGTCTGAACCCAAACCCTGACCCCTATCCCCTCGTACAAACCAGTTCATACATCGTCCCCTCAACCTGCTACCCGCTGACTCTCTATTCAACATCACAATGCCAGAGGAAGTCGTTGACTACAGTTCTACAGTGTCTGACTGTATCCTTAAATACATGTACAAAAACAAACAAATGTTTCCTGATCTTTCTCTCAGATAAAGGAGAGACACTTCAGAACAAACTGCCTTTTGATATTTTTGATGGGACTATCTGTTGTTTCATGTAGTGAATCTGTTATTCAGTGTGATTGTATGGGCTAATAGCAGTAAAGATACAAATATATATTTTTTGGGATACTTCAAGGGGTCTTAAAATTCAAAATCAAATAGCTAAATATTTATTGGAAGGACATTCTTAAAACAATTCCATATAACTTTATTTTCCTATTTTTCTCCCCTCGCTCCCTCTGTCTCTCTCCCCTCTCTCTCTCTCTCTCTCTCTCTCTCTCTCTCTCCTCTGTCTTCTCCCCTCTGTCTTCTCTCCCCTCTCTTTCTCTCTCCCTCCCTCTCTCTGTCTTCTCTCCCCTCTCTTTCTCTCTCCCTCCCTCTCTCTGTCTTCTCTCCTCTTTCTCTGTCTTCTCTCCCCTCTCTTTCTCTCTCCCTCCCTCTCTCTGTCTTCTCTCTTCTCTCTCTGTCTTCTCTCCTCTCTCTCTGTCTTCTCTCCTCTCTCACTGTCTTCTCTCCTCTCTCTCTGTTTTCTCTCCTCTCTCTCTGTTTTCTCTCCTCTCTCTCTGTCTTCTCCCCTCTCTCTGTCTTCTCTCCCCTCTCTTTCTCTCTCCCTCCCTCTCTCTGTCTTCTCTCCTCTCTCTCTGTCTTCTCTCCTCTCTCTCTCTCTGTCTTCTCTCCTCTCTCTCTGTCTTCTCTCCCTCTCTGTCTTCTCTCCTCTCTCTCTCTCTGTCTTCTCTCCCCTCTCTTTCTCTCTCCCCCCCTCTCTCTGTCTTCTCTCCTCTCTCTCTGTCTTCTCTCCCCTCTCTTTCTCTCTCCCTCCCTCTCTCTGTCTTCTCTCCTCTCTCTCTGTCTTCTCTCCCCTCTCTTTCTCTCTCCCTCCTCTCTCTCTGTCTTCTCTCCTCTCTGTCTTCTCTCCTCTCTCTCTGTCTTCTCTCCTCTCTCTCTGTCTTCTCTCCTCTCTATGTCTTCTCTCCTCTCTCTCTGTCTTCTCTCCTCTCTCTCTGTCTTCTCTCCTCTCTCTCTGTCTTCTCTCCTCTCTCTCTGTCTTCTCTCCTCTCTCTGTTTTCTCTCCTCTCTCTCTGTTTTCTCTCCTCTCTCTCTGTCTTCTCTCCTCTCTCTCTGTCTTCTCTCCTCTCTATGTCTTCTCTCCTCTCTCTGTCTTCTCTCCTCTCTCTCTGTCTTCTCTCCTCTCTCTATGTCTTCTCTCCCCTCTCTTTCTCTCTCCCTCCCTCTCTCTGTCTTCTCTCCTCTCTCTCTGTCTTCTCTCCCCTCTCTTTCTCTCTCCCTCCTCTCTCTCTGTCTTCTCTCCTCTCTGTCTTCTCTCCTCTCTCTCTGTCTTCTCTCCTCTCTCTCTGTTTTCTCTCCTCTCTCTCTGTCTTCTCTCCTCTCTCTCTGTCTTCTCTCCTCTCTCTCTGTTTTCTCTCCTCTCTCTCTGTCTTCTCTCCTCTCTCTCTGTCTTCTCTCCTCTCTCTCTGTCTTCTCTCCTCTCTGTCTTCTCTCCTCTCTCTCTGTCTTCTCTCCTCTCTCTATGTCTTCTCTCCTCTCTCTCTGTCTTCTCTCCTCTCTCACTTTCTCTTCTTTCTTTCTTTCTTTCTTTCTTTCTTTCTTTCTATCTATCTCCATTCCCTCCAGTTATGACAGTGAGGGTCGTCTAACCAACGTGACATTCCCTACGGGGGTGGTGACCAACCTGCACGGGGACATGACCGGGGCCATCACGGTGGACATTGAGACGTCCGGCCGTGACGAGGACGTCAGCATCACCACCAACCTCTCCTCCATTGACTCCTTCTACACACTGGTCCAGGGTAAGTAGAGGTGGGGAGGTGTGTGTGTGTGTGTTTACACATATCTGTGTGTCTCAACGTTGTGAGTGCCAATCATGAATATTAATGCGCCACGTTGATAAACCAACAGCATTGATTAGTCGAACGTCAACACAATATTAATGACTTCACCAATTACTCAATGGGCATTAATCCCTGATCCCCTTTCATTATTAAAGAGGTCATAAAATAAAGACAGCTCAGAGATCAATATACTTAATCATACAACAGTAACTGTCTGTTTGTAGACAGAGGAGAGGAGAGGAGAGGAGAGGAGAGGAGAGGAGAGGAGAGGAACCTTGAAGGGTTCTATCAATGCAGGCCCAACATAGGAATCTTCCATCCTTTATGTAACAGATGGGGAGAATGTGGTTCTCAAATCTGAAATCAGATGTTGCTTATTTAAGCAATAAGGTCCGAGGGTGTGTGGTATATGACCAATATTCCACAATATTCCAAAGACTGTTCTTATGCACGACGCAGTACCTGGAGTACCTGGATACAGCCCTTAGGCATGGTATATTGGCAATGTACCACAAACGCCCGAGGTGCCTTATTGCTATTATAAACTGGTTACCAACATAATTATAGGATTAAAAATGTTGTCCCCACGGGATACGGTCTGATATACCATGGCTGTCGGCATTCAGGACTCGAACTAAAACACTTTCGACTTTCTCTCCACCACAGACCAACTAAGAAACAGCTACCAGGTGGGCTACGACCACTCTCTGAGGGTGATCTATGCCAACGGGATGGACACACACTACCAGACGGAGCCCCACATCCTGGCGGGCGCTGCCAACCCCACGGTGGCACGGAGGAACATGACGCTGCCCGGGGAGAACGGACAGAACCTGGTGGAGTGGCGCTTCCGCAAAGAGCAGACCCGGGGGAAAGTCATCGTGTTCGGGAGGAAGCTCAGGGTGAGAAGGGAGGAAGAGGAGAGTGGCGGCCTTTTTCTATGGATTGTTTTTTTGTTTAAGCCGCAAAGTAAATGAGCTATATCATCAAAATATATGAAGAGGTAAATGAGGTATTTGGTCTTGATTTAGGCATAAGGCTAAAGAGGAGCTGCCATTTTGTTTTGTAGGCAGATATGGAGGTTGGGGCTTTCTTTAAAAAAAATGTTTGCTGTGACAGCTTGGCACCTTTCACACACTTCCCAACATGCATAGCTGGTTAAAACATCATTACTACCTGTCTAAGGGTTTCTGATGTGGATTCTAGCAGTTGGGGTTTCACTCTCTTCCCTCTGAGGTGATTTAGTCAGATCTTTGGCTGCCACTTCCTTCTCGTTATTACCACGTCGTCATTCAAATATAGGCTACAATATAGGACGGGTCTTGGTCGGGGTTTGTTGCTAACTACAATATGGATTTAACCACTGAAAGGGAGTGAGACTATTTTCCATATCAAATAGTCTTCGGTTCATTGTCAGCCTTTCCGTCTCCTCGTTATCACCATCTAATTAGTGTCAGTTTGTCAGCGGGGGACGACGATGCGTTATTGTCGGAATGTTTTGTCTCCTCCAACATCAAAGACAATATCTGAAAATCATTACCATCTATCCAACAAAAGGAAAAGGTAGACTTCTGTTTTCCTGCTGACTCCTCGAGGGGTCATCCCCTAATTCCCATATCGGATGCCTCCGCTACGTGAACTAAAGCTAATGGGACACACAACGACACAAGCACACACTTCCTGCTACATCTAATGGTGGGGTTGCATATTCTGAGCCGTTCCCTCTGTCAGAGAAGAGGGCTGGTCTCCAAGGTGTTAACCACTCCTCCTTCCAGTGTCTGTCTTCATCTCTCTCTCTCTCTCCAAAGACGACTCTGTATGTCCCAAATGGCACCCTATTCCCTATACAGTGCACCACTTTTGACCAAGACCCATAGGGACACTGTATGTGCACTATGTAGAGAGTAGGGTGGCATTTGGGAAGCACTTTATTTCTGTCTGGATCTCAGCCTCCTCGTCTCATTACTGAAGAATGTCCAGGAGGAATCAGGGGCCTTCGCTTACAACAAAAAAACTACATGAAGGCCATATTGACATCTATCCACTGCTGTTTTTTCTCGTTCCCTCACTCTGCTGGCAACATGAAAATCTGATGGTGGTGCGGGCATGTAGGCTAGGTGGGTGTCCCCACGGCATTCATCCCAGCAGGAAGTGACATGCTTTCTTATGGGGAATAAATTGAGGCCGAGGTCACGTTCTGTTGGCTAGTGTCTCGGTGTGTCTCGGAGGCATTCCGAAGGCCCCTGTCATCTTCAAATGAGAAACAGCTCCCAGGCTGAGAGAGAGACTGCATGGTCTCCACCACAATATTATTCTTATTCTCTCTCGCTCTCTTTCTTGGTCATTCTGGTTCTCTCTTTTTCTTTCTCTCGCTTTCTCATTCTCTCTGTCTCTCCACCTCGC
This sequence comes from Oncorhynchus keta, assembly GCF_023373465.1. NCBI lineage: Eukaryota > Metazoa > Chordata > Actinopteri > Salmoniformes > Salmonidae > Oncorhynchus > Oncorhynchus keta. The sequence goes on along the minus strand of NC_068449.1, from coordinate 48,400,592 downwards.
TGAATTCCTAGGGGGGGGGGTTGTAAAAGCAGTCAAGAGCAAAAGTTTGAACACACGCCAGCCAGCCTCTCACTTTAATGAATCTCCCTTCACAATAACGGCTAATCAAATGCTAAGAATCCCTTAAATTAATTTAGTGTCGGTCTTGAGAATCGATCACGGTAAATAGCGGTTTAAACAAACAGCGGGGTCATTGTGAGGCGATAAATAGCGGTTCTGTGTCGGGAATTTACTTTGAAAGCCGGTTCAGTTCACAGTTTCATCATTTCTCCTGTGTGTTTGTTAGATTTTTGTTTTAAAAGTTCAACAATCTGTCCAAATCTGAATAAAGTCGAAATAATGTATTGTTAATAAACATTACTCCTTAGACTGCAAACCTATTTAAGCTAAAACTGTCCAACCCTTCTTCTTTTCTCTCAAGGTAAACGGCAGAAACCTTCTCTCGGTGGATTACGACCGAACTCTCCGGACAGAAAAGATCTACGACGACCACAGGAAGTTCCTGCTGAAGATCGTGTATGACACCCAGGGCCACCCTACTCTGTGGGTCCCTAGCAGTAAGCTGCTATCAGTCAACCTTACCTACTCCAGCACGGGGCAGGTGACCAGCCTACAGAGGGGTCCCACCACCGAGAGGGTGGAGTACGATGGTCAAGGGAGGATTGTATCCCGAGTGTTCGCCGATGGAAAGACCTGGAGTTATACATACCTGGATAAGGTAGGAAATAGGAATGATCAACTAGATTCTGAACCGGATGGTCAGGGGGTCCGGGACATCATTTGTAGACTGCAAATTGACCGCGAGAAGCCCAAACAGATAAAACGTAATCATTTCAAACCTTGCTTACATTTGTGTACAATCATGTGTGTCTCTATTATGCGTGGGACTCCTTTTCTACAGAGTTCTTCAATGACAATCACTTGCTGCTGTGTCTTTACAGTCTTTGACATTTTATTGCTCAGAAAACGTGCTGTCAGTTGTGGAAACGTGCTGCCTGTTGAAAAACCCACACCCACACACGCATACACCCACACACGCATACACCCACACACGCATACACCCACATACGCATACACCCACACACGCATACACACACACACGCATACACACACACACGCATACACCCACACACGCATACACCCACACACGCATACACACACGCATACACACACACACGCATACACACACACACGCATACACCCACACACGCATACACCCACACACGCATACACACACACACGCATACACACACACACGCATACACACACCCACACACGCATACACACCACACACGCATACACCCACACACGCATACACACACACACGCATACACACACACACGCATACACCCACACACGCATACACCCACACACGCATACACACACACACGCATACACACACACGCATACACACACACACGCATACACCCACACACGCATACACACCCACACGCATACACACCCACACGCATACACCCACACACGCATACACACCCACACGCATACACCCACACACGCATACACCCACACACGCATACACACCCACACGCATACACCCACACACGCATACACACACTCTGGTGCCATGATCAGCAACACCAGAAAACACCCCATATTGACGATGCACAAAAACGTTGTGAAAAAGTACTTGATGACTAAGTGTGAATGCACTTGCATCGCCGATCTATTGCATTCCAACTGGTGTTTTGGTGAGTAGCTGAACCGGCATGGTCAATGTCAAACGCAGCGCCGCTTGTTTACTGTCAAAATGTCCCCCTTAAACTCCACTCCGCTGTGTGCTAAAGCATTAGTGTTCCTACACCCTGGCATTACGGCATCAGGTGCTAAGTACACTGTGATTCTCCCCTATGCACGCCCAGTAAGCTTTACCCATACACCCACACACACAAACACAACCACTGTCTGTCCCTCTTTAACCAGAGACGAGCTGTTCAAATCTGTAGAGACCGACGCGTCTCCAGTGACAAACGGATTAGTGGTGGGAATAGTTGTCTATTTTCATTGTCAGCACAAAAAACACAAGGTTATTTTCTGAAGATGAAAACAGTGGGGGGAAAAAAGCCACAAAAGTAATTGAAGGCCCCCTTGAAAGCTATGAGTGTCAAAACAGAAAAGATGTTTGAAAAATATACAAGGGAATCTGCACAGACTATAAAAGGACCATATTCCCTTTAGGTAGTAAGGGAATATATAGAGAAAGAGACAAAGAGAGGGAGGGAGTGAGAGAGAGAGAGAGAGAGAGAGAGAGAGGGAGAGAGAGAGAGAGAGAGCGGGAGAGAGAGAGACAGAGAGGGAGAGAGAGAGAGAGAGAGAGAGAGAGAGAGAGAGGGGGAGAGCAACAGCAGGGAGATAAAACGGACATTGTTTGTGGATTTGAGTGTACAGAGCGATGGCTTAAGAGGGACTAGTGAAGACCAGAGTTATGGAAACGAGACCCAGGGGAGAGGAGGAGGCTGGAGCCGGGGTTTAGACAGCATGAGGAGGCCACAGGGACACAACACAGAGAGAACAGAGAGAGAGAGAGGGTGGGTGGGTGGGACACAGAAAGAGAGAGAGAGAGAGAGAGAGATCCCAGGCTGATACCCCAGAGTAGCAGAAACTTTTCTTCCCTTCTCACTTTTAGGACAAATTGTAGAGACGATCACAGAGGTTACGTTTACATAATGACAAAACTACACAGAACAAAAATATAAACGCAACATGTAAAGTATTGGTCCCATGTTTCATCAGCTGAAATAAAAGTTACCAGAAATGTTGCCCCACAACGCAATGCCACAGATGTCTTCAGTTTTTAGGGAGCGGGGAATTGAATGTTCATTTCTCCACCATAAGCCTCCTCTAACGTCGTTTTAGAGAATTTGGCAGTACGTCCAACCGGCCTCACAAACTCAGACCACACGTGTATGGGCGATCAGTTTTTTATTTATTTTATTTTACCTTTATTTAACTAGGCAAGTCAGTTAAGAACACATTCTTATTTACAATGACGGTCTAGGAACAGTGGGTTAACTGCCTTGTTCAGGGGCAGAATGACAGATTTTTACCTTGTCAGCTCGGGGATTCAATCTTGCAACCTTTCGGTTACTAGTCCAACTCTCTAACCACTAGGCTACCTGGGCAGGCATAAACTAGAAACAATGAATACAATTAAATGTTATCAATGGCAATTTGAATGCACAGAGATACCGTGATGAGATCCTGAGGTCATCACCTCATGCAAGGAACTGTTCAAAATTCCTGGAAGCTGAAAATGTCCCAGTTCTTCCAAGGCCTGTATACTCACCAGACATGTCACCCATTGAGCATGTTTGGGATGCTCTGGATCGACGTGTACAACAGCGTGTTCAACTTCCCGCCAATATCCAGCAATTTCGCAAAGCCATTGAAGAGGAGTGGGACAACATTCCACAGGCCACAATCAACAGCCTGATCAACTCTATGTGAAGGAGATGTGTCGCGCTGCATGAGGCAAATGGTGGTCACACCAGGTACTGACTGGTTGTCTGATCCACGCCCAAACTTTTATGTTTTTCAGGTATCTGTGACCAACAGATGCATATCTGTATTCCCAGTCATGTGAAATCCATAGATCAGGGCCTAATGATTTTATTTCAATTGACTGATTTCCTTATGAACTGTAACTCTGTAAAATTTTGAAATTGTTTATATTTCAGTTCAGTATAAGTTTGGAACAGGGCTGAAAAGTGTGTGCGTGCCTTTGTCTGTTCGCTCATGAAATATGTATGGTTTCCCCCAACACCCTCCCTCCCACCCGGTCGTCGTCGTCTGCCTGCCTGCACAAACACACACAACAACACACTCGCCGCCCACCCAGCCACCCAGTGGTTGCCTGCCAGCCAAGAGCTCTGGTAGAGTGACCAGCAAGAGAAATATCCCCGGCTAAACATATGTTGCCACAGTAGCCACACACTCACACACACACATAGACACACACACACATACAGAGAAACAGACAGACAAACATACACAGGGACACAAACACAGTGCCTGGGGAGCTTGTGTTAATGTCTGTCCATGTATGACAGACAAGGTGAAGGATCCTCCAGGCAGACTCCCTCTTCAGAGAGAGAGACACAAACAAACCTCCGCGTACACACACACACACAATACACACACACATTAAGGCACTGAGGCAGACAGAGATGCATATCTGAATCCTGGAGGGACTGGAGTGATGATGTTGTTGTTATTGACTCAGTAAGATGCTCTCTGCTCATCTATTCTGAGCCATACCTTCCTACTTCCTACTTATGGGCCTCGTTCTTCAGTAAATAAAAAAAATGTTGTTGAAATCACGACCAACCGTCTGCTAGCTAGCATAGCGACTGCGTCCCAAATGGTAGCCTGTTCCCTATGTAGTGCAGTACTTTTAGCCACAGCCCCATGGGCCCCGGTCAAAAGTATTACACTACATAGGGAACAGGGTGCCATTTCAGATGTACTCATCCACTTCCACTCTCCCCCCCCGCCGCTATGCAAAGTAGCTAATTACCTGCTGTTTGGTGATTGTGACTTCCGCTGGTGCCTACCTTTATTAGATTAGTAGGTAGACCCTACACTACTCCACACATACACACACACACACACACACACACACACACACACACACACAGGAGGAGAAGAAGGCCAATAATTACAGAACACTGTAGAATTAATGCAGTGGAGTGCATTTAACAGAGTTCTGCGTTTAGATACTGAGAGGTAGGGAGGGAGGGAAGGAGGAGGGAGGTCAAGGATAACTCAATTAAAAGAGAGAAAATCTTTCAGGAAATGGAATGTTAATACCTGGTTTAGCGCTCCATTTGAATTTGTAATGTACATTAGAGTTAATTAATTGTGCCGTTAATTGTTCCTCTCTCTCTCTCTCTCTCTCTCTCTCTCCCTTTCCTCCCATCAATGCCCCTCCTCCTTTCCTCCCATCCTCCTTTCCCTCCCCTGTCCTCCTCCCTCCAGTCCATGGTGCTCCTGCTCCACAGCCAGCGTCAGTACATCTTTGACTACGACCTGTTGGACCGCCTGTCTGCTGTCACCATGCCTTCGGTGGCCCGTCACACCATGCAGACCATCCGCTCCCTGGGCTACTATCGCAACATTTACAACCCCCCGGAGAGCAACGCCTCGGTCACCGTTGACTACAGCGAAGACGGACAGCTCCTCAGAGTGGCCCACCTAGGGACAGGTCAGACAACTGTCAGAGCTGTTATGGTTGTGTTATGTGTGGAGTGTGTCTAACGTCTTTGTCTCGTCTGTCATCAAGTTAAAAAATATATATATATTATCACAAAAAAAGAGAGTACATTTTCAGAAACTTTAAGAAAACTTCCCTAAAACTGTATTGCCATTCAACAAATATTGCTAGGAATTTATGTTGGTGTTGTACACAGAATAACCGCCCACTTCTATATCAACAGGTCGTAGAATTCTCTACAAGTACCGACGACAGAACAAAATGGCGGAGATCTTATATGATTCTACGAGGGTTAGCTTCACCTACGACGAGACAGCCGGTGTGCTGAAGACGGTGAACCTCCAGAGCGAAGGGTTCATCTGTTCCATCCGGTACCGGCAGATTGGACCGTTGGTGGACCGGCAGATCTTCCGGTTCAGTGAGGACGGCATGGTGAACGCACGGTTTGATTATACCTACGACAACAGCTTCCGGGTCACCAGCATGCAGGCTGTCATCAACGAGACGCCGCTGCCCATCGACCTCTACCAGTTTGACGACATCTCCGGGAAGGTGAGGTTCTTCAATCACGTCTAAAACCTTTAAAAAACCTTTCTCACATTTCATTATTTTACTGAAAGTGTGTTTGTGATTTAAATGCACTTTAATTCATTAAAGTTTAATTTGATTTAAAGGTGGAACAATTCGGAAAGTTCGGCGTGATCTACTACGATATCAACCAGATCATCTCCACGGCCGTCATGACCTACACCAAGCACTTCGACGTCCACGGACGGATCAAGGAGATCCAGTACGAGATCTTCAGATCCCTCATGTACTGGATCACCATCCAGTATGACAACATGGGCCGGGTGACCAAACGCGAGATCAAGATCGGACCGTTCGCCAACACGACCAAGTATGGTTACGAGTACGACGTGGACGGTCAGCTCCAGACGGTCTACCTCAACGAGAAGATGATGTGGCGATACAACTACGACCTGAACGGCAACCTCCACCTGCTCAACCCGGGTAACAGCGCCCGGCTCACCCCGCTACGCTACGACCTCCGAGACCGCATCACGCGGCTCGGGGACGTTCAGTACCGGTTGGACGATGACGGGTTCCTGAGACAGAGAGGAGCTGAGATCTTTGAGTACAACTCCAAGGGCCTTCTGGAACGCGTCTACAGCAAAGGCAACAGGTTAGTTGGACGATTGGTGACCGTACCGGACTGTACCATCCATATCCCACCGGACTGTACCATCCTTACCCCACCGGACTGTACCATCCATACCCCACCGGACTGTACCATCCTTACCCCACCGGACTGTACCATCCTTACCCCACCGGACTGTACCATCCTTACCCCACCGGACTGTACCATCCTTACCCCACCGGACTGTACCATCCATACCCCACCGGACTGTACCATCCTTACCCCACCGGACTGTACCATCCTTACCCCACCGGACTGTACCATCCATACCCCACCGGACTGTACCATCCTTACCCCACCGGACTGTACCATCCATACCCCACCGGACTGTACCATCCTTACCCCACCGGACTGTACCATCCATACCCCACCGGACTGTACCATCCTTACCTGTACCATCCTTACCCCACCGGACTGTACCATCCTTACCCCACCGGACTGTACCATCCTTACCCCACCGGACTGTACCATCCATACCCCACCGGACTGTACCATCCTTACCCCACCAGACTGTACCATCCTTACCCCACCTGACTGTACCATCCTTACCCCACCAGACTGTACCATCCTTACCCCACCGGACTGTACCATCCTTATCCCACCGGACTGTACCATCCTTACCCCACCAGACTGTACCATCCATACCCCACCGGACTGTACCATCCTTACCCCACCGGACTGTACCATCCATACCCAAACTTGGACCACTGACGTTTTTTTGCGGGGGAGGGGGAATATATATTTCATTTGTATTGTGTTGTTTGATGATAATTCTTGTAAATGTGTAAATTGTTTCAAATAATTCACTACTGTTAATACTCTGTAATGTTTCCTAATTGTAAAATCTCTCTTTCTATCCCTCCCTTCCCCCAACAGTTGGACCATCCAGTACCGCTACGACGGGTTGGGCCGCCGTGTGGCCTCCAGAACCAGCCTGGGCCAGCACCTGCAGTTCTTCTATGCAGACCTGAACTACCCGACCAGGATCACTCACGTCTACAACCACAGCAGCTCAGAGATCACGTCTCTCTACTACGACCTGCAGGGACACCTCTTCGCCATGGAGATCAGTAGCGGAGAGGAGTTCTATATCGCCTGTGACAACACCGGAACCCCTCTAGCAGTGTTCAGTAGTAATGGGCTTCTTCTGAAGCAGGTAAGGTTTCAGACCAGTTGGAAAGGCCTCATGTACAGTCCCCGATCCTCTATGTGTTGTTAGTTGGACTTTATGTCCAATAAAAGCTAGTCTAAATCTACCTATCCAGCAAGGTGATAGTTATTCATTGTATTTTATGATTATTTTCTAGGTGCAGTACACGGCCTACGGCGAGGTCTACTTTGACTCCAACCCCGACTTTGTCCTGGTGATCGGCTTCCACGGGGGTCTCTACGACCCCCTGACCCGCCTGCTGCATTTCGGCGACCGGGACTATGACATCCCGGCGGGGCGCTGGACCACCCCAGACATCGGGACGTGGACGAGAGTCGGGAAAGACCCGGCGCCGTTCAACCTTTACATGTTCCGGAACAACAACCCTGTCAGCAAAGTTCACGAGGTCAAGGAGTACGTCACAGGTGGGAGACGGTGAATTCACTCTAGTTGACTGCTTGTAGCTTTATGTAAGACATGAACCTTCTAGATGGTTTATAGGAGAATGAGTATGTCACAAATGGAGTACATCACAGATAAGGGACTGTGATGCGACCTTTAATGCACTCTGATTTACTCCCCATAGCTTAGGTAAGCAGATACAATTATATATGTCTGGTACCTTGCTCTGTAGAACGGTAAGGCCTGTTATGGCAATACAGTAGGGACACGTTGTCATTGCTTGATGACCATAGATAAACAGTCTATTGTGAATAGACTATTAGTATGAATATTTTATGGCTGTGAACTTTAGTAATTGTCTAGCGGTGGCATATTACCTCATTGCTATGCATCACCATGATATTGCTATTGTTTTCAGCAGTTACCCTTTCCACATGATAATAGTTCTGGCTAAACATGAAAGGTATGACTCGAAATGACTATTTACCCCTCGGGACAATCCAGTTCGTCCTATCCTAATCTGAAACATTGGGACATCATTTCCCTCAGTGGTCTATTCTCTCATGGTCACAATGTAATTCACTTTCCCATGGTTACAGATGTCAATATCTGGCTGGTGACGTTTGGGTTCCACCTTCACAACGCCATCCCCGGGTTCCCCATCCCCAAGTTCGACCTCACACAGCCATCCCTGGAGATGAAGAAGAGCCAGCTCTGGGACGACCTGCCGGTATGTAGTATCCCTCCGCCTTCCTCCCTCCCTTCCGCTTATTTACTCTGTATTGCCACTATCGTACTGTCTGCCTCTCTGGGGTTAATTTACCCTCTATCTCCACTGTCATATCCTTCCGCCTTATTCTGGTTTATTACAACCTTCCGGTATGACGTATCCCCCCTCTGGAACTACGACCACAATCTCACAGCACAGCTGGCTGGAAGACCAACCGACCCGCCGTGTTGATTTACCTTGTTATGATGCACCGCCAGTGAAGAAGAGACAAACAACTTTCAGGGGGGGTCCACAGTTCACCCAAGGCTACAAAGTACAGAGAAATCACACACACACACACACACACACACACACACACACAGACACACAGACACACACACACCAATTATACCGCAGCTGAATCATCCTCCGGTTTGTCTTTAAATAAAGTCATTATACACACGTATTTGAAGTGCAAATGAGTCCCTTATTGGTTTAACTACGTTGCCATGACTGTCGCTTCTTCTTCTTCTCTCTGTGTGAAATTAACAAGCTGTTCTGTTGCTCCTCACAAACCCAACAATCCCATATTTCTTAAAAAAAACAACTAAGCATTGATCTAGAAAACAACTTTTTTGTTGTCGTTGCAAGTTAGGGTTTTTCTCATGACAAACAAACAAAGTTCTCCCTGTGATCTTTTTCTTCCTAAAACAATATTCCGTGTTTTGTCTCCATATAAATAGGACATTTCTAGAAGAAAGGGAACCTTTGAATGACTAAAGCTGGGACACTTCTTCACCATGTCAATCTGGGATTTGGTTTCATATTGTCCCTCGTTTTTTGGAGAATATATATTTTTTTTGTTGAGATAACACAGTACTAGGGGAATAGCCACCCACCGGTCACAGACATCAATTACAACATCTATTCTACGTTGATTCAACGTAATTTCATTGAAATGGCATGGAAACAACATGGATTTAACCACAGTGTCTCCAGTGGGTAAAGAAACACAACAGGCTTTACATACTGAGGCTAGAGCAACCCCATAAAGGTTTCGGTTATATCTGTCCATAACAAGGAGAGAGAGTTCGGATTTGATATCTGTGTAACTTTTCTCTCCTCTCTCTCCTCCCTCTCTTCTCCCCCTTCTCTGACTCCTCCCATCAGTCCATCTCGGGGGTGCAACAGGAAGTGACCCGGCAAGCCAAGGCTTTCCTGTCCTTCGAGAGGATGCCGGAGATCCAGCTGAGCCGCCGGCGCTCCAACCGGGAGAAACCCTGGCTGTGGTTCGCCACCGCCAAGTCGCTGATCGGTAAGGGTGTCATGTTGGCGGTGACGCAGGGCCGTGTGGTCACCAACGCTCTGAACATCGCCAACGAGGACTGCATCAAGGTCGCCGCCGTCCTCAACAATGCGTTCTACCTGGAGGACCTGCACTTCACGGTGGAGGGACGCGACACGCACTACTTCATCAAGACCAGCCTCCCGGAGAGCGACCTGGGAGCACTGAGGCTGACAAGCGGGAGGAAGTCCCTGGAGAACGGAGTCAACGTGACTGTGTCCCAGTCCACCACCGTGGTGAACGGCAGAACTCGGCGCTTCGCCGACGTGGAGCTGCAGTACGGCGCTCTGGCGCTCCACGTGCGCTACGGCATGACTCTGGACGAGGAGAAGGCGCGTGTGCTGGAGCAGGCCAGGCAGAAGGCGTTGTCGAGTGCTTGGTCCAGGGAGCAACAACGGGTGAGGGAGGGGGAGGAGGGGGTGAGGCTGTGGACGGAGGGGGAGAAGAGGCAGCTGCTGAGCGGAGGGAAGGTGCTGGGCTACGACGGGTACTACGTCCTTTCCATAGAGCAGTACCCCGAGCTAGCAGACTCCGCTAACAACATCCAGTTCCTCAGGCAGAGTGAAATAGGGAAGAGGTAACAGACAGAATCCTCGGCACTGGCCGCCAAAGAGACTACCCCCTCCAAATCCTGCCCCCTCGCCTCCCCCCTTTTCTCTAAAAAGGGGGAGGGTCCAGGCTAGTGCTGTGTTTAGCGCCGACTAGCTGAAACAAACAGTAAAATGTAGAAATATATCAACCTGAACTATACCTAATACTACCACTGTGGGGCTTGAAAATCAAACAAAACGGCTCCAACTGACGCAGATGTTTGTCCCATGTGCTATACAGCGTTGAATGGACTGTGGACTCTCTTGAAGAGAGAAAAAAAAGTCAAAACTCTCGGTTTGTGAAAGGAGAAAAAAATGTTTGTTTTTTTTAAATAGACTTCCTGAATTTGCTTTCGGAAAAAATATTTTAAAAAGAAAGAAGAAATGTGTTTACGTACGCATAACACTACAACACGTCTGGACGAATAGAAAAAAAGCCTTCTGGTTTCTTACAAAGGACAACGTCTATAATCTGATTCTACATCCTGATGACTGACCTTTGACCTTTGCGTACTGAAAAAGGTAGTGTTGTTGTTCGCAGTAGGACCATGGGTCTCCAATGGTGGTAACTAGACAGTTAAAACCACTTGTTGAAACCACTTGCTTGTTCTTCTGCTTTTCTTTCCAAAAGGGACAAAACGGCTCCCACCAAGTGACATCTTTACCAATACTAGATCAAAGTGGGACGTTTTGGGAATCGGGAGGTTGTGTGCGTGTCTGTCTGTCTGTCTGTCTGTCTGTCTGTCTGTCTGTCTGTCTGTCTGTCTGTCTGTCTGTCTGTCTCTGTCTCTGTCTGTCTGTCTGTCTGTCTGTCTGTCTGTCTGTCTGTCTGTCTGTCTGTCTGTCTGTCTGTCTGTCTGTCTGTCTGTCTGTCTGTCTGTCTGTCTGTCTGTCTGTCTGTCTGTCTGTCTGTCTGTCTGTCTGTCTGTCTGTCTGTCTGTCTGTCTGTCTGTGTGTGTGTGTGTGTGTGTGTGTGTGTGTACAATGGAGACAATTTGTGTGTGTATGTATGGAGGAAGTTAATCAATTAAATGAAATGAAAGAATCATATCCAACCAATCTTTTGAAAAACAACGTGAGACAGTATCTTTATGGATTTTTTTATTAAGATGAAAAATTCCAAACTTATCCATACATCAATATTAGCCTCTTAGAGAAAGTAATTTATGTACAGTGTTTATACATAAAAAATAAAATTGTAAAAAATATGAAGATTTTTTTTTTCCTTCGTCATGCGTTACTGTTTATACTCTTCATTAAGTTTTCAATATTTTATCCTATTATAATTCATGGTAATGCTTATTTAAATAACATTTTAAAAAATCAACTCTACTGTATTGTTGATTTCTGCATTGAGAATATTTGGGTTTGGGTTTTACATTTTCTTGCCTTCATTGATCAGATTCCCTGATATCTGAGATGAACCACGTTTTGTTTTGGCACTTATATTTTGTATTCGAAAAGTGTCAGTTGAATGGTCGATGTCAGTCAGACAACCATATGTCTTAGGAAATACTAGACTACTACTATCAAGGGCAGCAGAATAGTTTGGCTGTATGGTACGGTAGTATATCCTACCTTGTGGAAATAGCCTTTCAACCTTAAGTCCTTTTGAGTAGGACACAAGGAAGGGCCACTTGCCCTTCTCAGCAAGAGGGTTTGAAAACAAAACACCTTGGTTGTCTTACCTAAATATCATTTCTGCCTTTCCTATAACAAATCCAGGCTGTTTCTTAGATCTCTGTTCAGCTCAAACGTGAAAGCTTCTCATAATCACTATTAAGGATGGAAAATTCCAAAAACGTTCCCAAAATTCCCAGGTTTTCCAGAAATTCCTATTGGAAGATTCATCCAATTGAGAATTATGAAAAACCTGGTAATTTTGGGATCGTTTCCAGAATTTTCCAGTCCAAACCACTATAGCTCTTTGCTCTTTCTCTACCTACGTTAGGAAGAGCTGAACTCATGTTCCTTGTACCAGCACAGAGAGCACAGATAGGGCTGCAGCAGTGAGAACTGAACAGAACCAAATACGAGCCTCTTGACTTGAACAGAGACAACACCACCATAATCCAAGGGACCATTTAACATCATGCTCGTAAATGTATTCCTCCAACTTCACTTTTTATGCTAAACATGGCTTGAAAGCAAGATATTACAAACACAATCGCATCAAACGGTTCATTAGATAGAGAAAAGGGGCAGAGTTTAGCTTGAGTTCCAGAGGGGAAAAGAGAGAGCGAATAAACCTGGGAAAAGCCTACAAACGGCTCTATGTGCACTCTGGGTAATTTTTCCGACATAGCCTAAATGGCTAGTGAGTGGAGTGTAAAGGAGTTGCCAGGGCGATGAAGATGACATCAGCATTATGAACTAACTATCCCTACTCCCTACTCATCTCTCTGTCTGAGGGGGATAACACACATATTCACCCACAGAAAGAGAAAGAAAAGTTTTTTTAACACCAAACTAAGACCATTTCAAAGATTGTTGTTGTTGTGATGATCTGAACGACACTTGAGGAAACTTAGCCAGTCACACGAACTCTACATCCCCAGGAGCCATACCCAAACGCAGATTAGCGTTTTTCGTCATGAATGTTGTTCTGGAGGCAGCTCTGCAGAGTGGTCACGAGCTGGCTCAGCCATGAAGTCATAACATTAACACTAACCTTAACCATACTACTAACCCTAATGCCTAATCCTATCCTTGAATTAAGACCAAAAAGCTAATTTTAGTTTTCGTGGATTTTTCCAATATAGCCAACTTTGACTTTCCAGCTGGCCTTAAGGGGAAAGCGCTCTGTTGTGCCTCTAGGACAAGACTCGTGAAAATAAGCGTCAACCTGCCACCCAAACAGAAGATTACAACACCCTTCCTCAGATGTTTTCCATGTTGCTTTTTCAGTCAATGTGACCGCCTCATACAGTAGTTCAAATCTGTTTATTTTCTAAACAGATTGTAAAAAAATTTAAAAAAAAACACGAATGAGAAAGTATTGTTTTTTGCTTTGTGATTTTTTCAATATATATATATATATCAATCATTGAATTGTATTGCCGAGCTTATTTTTCTATTCATGTGTGTGACAAGGTGGACAGAAGGTGGAAGGACTTATACTCCCAGGTTGTTTGTGTGTTGATTTGACTATGTTGTTGTCAGATTTTCTCTGGTGTTATTGGTTGGTCTTGGTCTGTACCATGTGCCATTTATTCTGCAGGGGGAATCCTAGTTGATCCTACCCCTGCTGTATCACATTGCTACTATGATGCCCCCCTCTCCCCCATCGTCAGCCGAAAGTGCAGTAGCCCAGCCACATACAGTGGCTTAAGATCAGGACTCAACATACTGAGTTTTCCTTTTGACTTTGCTGATCTCTCAAAATAACACTTCCCCCAAATTAGACAAACATACACTTTCAGTGCTGTTCTGTTTTACTCAGTCGAATGTTGCAGTCTAACAATGTGTTAGACACCTCCTATTGGAGCGGACACACACGTGCTCGAAGGAGGGGAGCATATGGTGTTTCGGGGTTGAAAAAGAGGTCATCCCACAAACATGCAGGAAGCAGTGTGTTCTGGGTATTGTTTGCATGCTTACAAAGTAAAACGCCCATCCATCCGTCAGTCATTGTTTCCCATCCATGTTAGAACAGACATTTACATATCTACATGGTAACATGGTTAAATGCTTCTGTATTATATTGCACTACATTGTAACAGCGTTATTGCTTAATGCGTAGTCCATACAATAACCTTAAAGTGCTGGTTGATGCCAGGCCATAGACCTTTATGTCTGTCCTCTAGGTAGAAGCTTCCCCTTAGGCACAGATATAGGATCAGCCTCCAACTCCAATCCTACTTAACCATTAGGGGGTAAAACACAAAACTGGCCTTAGATCAGTGTCTCTAAAAGCATCATACCTACCTTCCGCTTTGTCTGAAGACGGTGATTAGGTAGAGGAATTTCCTTTCTCAAAGAATATCCTGACTTTAGAAGGAGAGGCTCATGGGATTGGGACCACTGCTGACCGAAACGCTGAGTCGTGTGCCAGCGTCGTGCACCAGCATCGTCATAAATATTATCTTGCCGCCATTTTGTTTTTAGAAGTGATGAAGAAGGAGAATGATGTCTATAGTGATGTCACCACTAGCACCACCACAGCCACCTCTCACCCTATCACAAAAAACACACGTCTGTTTAGTGATGTCACACAGTTTACAGAGCTGAAGGAACAGAAAACACTGCAACGTTGAGACAACGTTGTGTGGTGGTTGTGTGTTAGCTGGGAATTTGAGCAAAGAAAATGTATTTTTATTTTTGTTAAGACCCTGTTGTCCAGAGTCACAGGTTAGCTGATGTTTTGGGTTTGGAGATTGAGGGAATTCGATAAAGATTTTTCTATGTATTTTGTCATTTATTTTCTTTCTCTGAAAATGAAACAGACGGGCGAAAAGTGATCTTAATTGTAACGTGTCAGTCAGTCCTCTCTTTGTAAAGAAGTTACAACATATCTTTTTAATTTATTTAGAGATTTGTTCATTTTTTTCTTGTCTTTTTTTCAATCAGCATCCTCTGCGAAAGTTTCATCATAATGATATTGTTTTTATATAAACAAACATTGCTGTTTTAGAGTGCAATTAAAGTGCAATTTTAATGTAAGCTCCGAAAGGTCATTTCCGGGGATGCCATCCCTTTTATCTCCCAGATGTTAAAGATCCAACAGAGATCAATCATGATAACAATAAACATGTCATACTGTAAAGGTTTCTGAAGCTCTGCTTGAACTGCTCTTTATTTACTCTCAACGTACTGGATCGACACACACACACACACACACACACACACACACACACACACACACACACACACACACACACACACACACACACACACACACACCTATCCCACTCTAATCCCCATGTTTGCTTATAGTACCTGCTAGTAGATCCACTGTGAAGTCCGTTTAAATTCAACAGATGCAAATGCTTGCTCCATCATCGCCACCCCTATTACCTCACGTGATGGACCGACCGGATCAATCCATCCACCTTTGTTTTAATGTATTTATTGTAGGAAGATAGAAATCCCTCCCCTGCTTGATTGTTATATCTCTGAAAGATGCTTTCAAAAAGAGAATTTGTGTATGATAGCGTAAACATAATACATAAAGGAATGGCCATAGAAATGACAAAGCCGAGTGGATCTGACCTGTTCATTGGTTACATTATAAAGGCTTGGGATACACTGTGTGTGTTCTATTTTAACATACTCACTCAGAACATGGAATATACATACAGTTTATTAGGTACACCCACATAGTAACCCCTTTGCCTTCAGAACAGCCTGAATTCTTTGGGGCATGGATTCTTCAAGGTGTGTCATTCAAACATTGTTCAATTTGTATCAAGGGACCTAACGTGTGCCAGGAGAATCTTTCCCACACCATTGACACCAGGCAGGATAAGGCCAAATCCTGACTCCATCATGCCATCAGCATGACACAACAGGAACAGGGATTTGTCGGACCAGGTCATGTATTTCCACTCCTCAATTGTGCAGGGTTGGTGACCGCGTGCCCGCAGAAGCAGCGTTTTCTTCTTGTTTTTAGCTGATCTGAGTGGAGCCTGGTCTGGTCGTCTGCTGCAGTAGCCCATCCGTGACAAGGACCGACGAGTTGTGCGTTCTGAGATTCCGTTCTGCCCACCACTGTTGTACTGCGCCGTTACAGTATTTACCTGTTCTCCTTCAACCTCTCATCAACAAGCAGTTTTGGCCCACAGGACTGGTGCCGACTGGATGATTTTTGTCTGACTCACCGTTCTCGGTAAACCCTAGACACTGTAGTGTGTGAAGAGCCCAGGAGGCCAGGCGTTTCTGAGATACTGGAACTGGCGTGCCTGCCTTGTATAGCAAGCCACGGCCACATGACTCTGTTTGGAGGAGCGAAACATTGTCAATAACGGGATGGTGTACCTAACAAACTGACCACTGAGTGTATATGTTCATAGGTGTTATATAATCTACTGTTGGTTGCACATAATGTCTTTCTAGTGTTGGTGGTACCACTGAGACACAGCTCTTCATGGCGAACGTGCATAAGGATGGCAGAACTCGGATTGCACGTAACAGTTTTAGCCACTGAGATGTTAAACTACAGCGTGCAATATTGTTCAATGTGCCAATAAATCAACACAAACCTTTTCCCGTGTGTTGAAGCAAAAATTGGAGTCATGTATACTGTACCAATGACCATACAAAATAAAAAAGAATAACAGAGAGCAATGTACAATACGGTGAAGTTAGCAGAACGAGGTATTTGTGGTAAGTGCATGGGGGCTGTCATCTCTGTGCACCTCCGCTATTGCCTAAAAAGCCACCTCCTGTTTTATCTGCACTGATTGTGGAAAAACATAAAAACTAAGCAGGTGAAAGCCAACCTACTGATGAGCTTCCACCATCTTGTTTTCACCTGTCA
This sequence comes from Oncorhynchus keta, assembly GCF_023373465.1. NCBI lineage: Eukaryota > Metazoa > Chordata > Actinopteri > Salmoniformes > Salmonidae > Oncorhynchus > Oncorhynchus keta. The sequence continues at coordinate 48,383,490 of NC_068449.1, read as the reverse complement.
TGTATTTTTCCTCAGTGCAGATGAACTGAAGATGGGCAAAGATTACGTATTTTTAAGCAATTGAGCAGTGTCTATTTATATGCGTGACCT
>NC_068449.1:48368400-48378400 GCF_023373465.1 Oncorhynchus keta | reverse complement strand
TAGTGAGGCTAGAGGCTATATACAGTAGTGAGGCTAGAGGCTATATACAGTAGCGAGGCTAGAGGCTATATACAGTAGTGAGGCTAGAGGCTATACACGGTAGTGAGGCTAGATGCTATATACAGTAGTGAGGCTATATACAGTAGTGAGACTAGATGCTATATACAGTAGTGAGGCTATATACAGTAGTGAGGCTATATACAGTAGTGACGCTAGAGGCTATATACAGTAGTGAGGCAAGAGGCTATATACGGTAGCGAGGCTATATACAGTAGCGAGGCTATATACATTAGCGAGGCTCGAGGCTATATACAGTAGCGAGGCTAGAGGCTATATACAGTAGTGAGGCTATATACAGTAGTGAGTCTAGATGCTATATACAGTAGTGAGGCTATATACAGTAGTGAGGCTAGAGGCTATATACAGTAGTGAGGCTATATATAGTAGTGAGGCTAGAGGCTATATACAGTAGTGAGGCTAGAGGCTATATACAGTAGTGACGCTAGAGGCTATATACAGTAGTGAGGCAAGAGGCTATATACGGTAGCGAGGCTATATACAGTAGCGAGGCTAGAGACTATATACAGTAGCGAGGCTAGAGGCTATTTACAGTAGCGAGGCTATATACAGCTATATCTGTTCTTAGTTCTGCATTTTTTTGAACGGAGCATGCTTATCTAAAATGGTGAGGAAGTTACTTTTAAAGAATGACCAGGCATCCTCAACTGACGGGATGAGGTCAATGTCCTTCCAGGATACCCGGGCCAGGTCGATTAGAAAGGCCTGCTCACAGAAGTGTTTTAGGGAGCGTTTGACAGTGATGAGGGGTGGTCGTTTGACTGCGGCTCCGTAGCAGATACAGGCAATGAGGCAGTGATCGCTGAGATCCTGGTTGAAGACAGCGGAGGTGTATTTGGAGGGCCAGTTGGTCAGGATGACTTCTATGAGGGTGCCCTTGTTTACAGATTTAGGGTTGTACCTGGTGGGTTCCTTGATGATTTGTGTGAGATTGAGGGCATCTAGCTTAGATTGTAGGACTGCAGGGGTGTTAAGCATATCCCAGTTTAGGTCACCTAACAGAACAAACTCTGAAGCTAGATGGGGGCAATCAATTCACAAATGGTGTCCAGGGCACAGCTGGGTGCTGAGGGGGTCGGTAGCAGGCGGCAACAGTGAGAGACTTATTTCTGGAGAGAGTAATTTTCAAGATTAGTAGTTCGAACTGTTTGGGTATGGACCTGGAAAGTATGACATTACTTTGCAGGCTATCTCTGCAGTAGACTGCAACTCCTCCCCCTTTGGCAGTTCTATCTTGACGGAAGATGTTATAGTTGGGTATGGAAATCTCAGAATTTTTGGTGGCCATCCTGAGCCAGGATTCAGACACGGCAAGGACATCTGGGTTAGCAGAGTGTGCTAAAGCAGTGAGTAAAACAAACTTAGGGAGGAGGCTTCTGATGTTGACATGCATGAAACCAAGGCTTTTTCGATCACAGAAGTCAACAAATGAGGGTGCCTGGGGACATGCAGTGCCTGGGTTTACCTCCACATCACCCGCGGAACAGAGGAGGAGTAGTATGAGGGTGCGGCTAAAGGCTATCAAAACTGGTCGCCTAGAGCGTTGGGGACAGAGAATGAAAGGAGCAGAATTCTGGGAATGGTAGAATATATTCAGGGCATAATGCGCAGACAGGGTTATGGTGGGGTGCTGGTACAGCAGAGGTAAGCCCAGGCACTGGGTGATGATGAGAGAGGTTGTATCTCTGGACATGCCGGTTGTAATGGTTGAGGTCACCGCATGTGTGGGAGGTGGGACAAAGGAGGTATCAGGGGTATGAAGAGTGGAACTAGGGGCTCCATTGTAAACTAAAACAATGATAACTAACCTGAATAACAGTATACAAGGCATATTGACATTTGAGAGAGACATACAGTAATCACAGGTGTTGAATTGGGAAAGCTAGCTAAAACAGTAGCTAAAACAGTAGGAGAGACAACAACAGCTAATCAGCTAGCACAACAACAGCAGGTAAAATGGCGTTGGCTCGGCAGGGAGGTTCGGATTAACTACACACAGAGCCCGAGTGCGGCCGGGGCCGACAGATAAAACATCAACAAGCAGAATGGAGTACCGTGATTAATGGACAGTCTAGCATGCATCAGCTATGTAGCCAAGTGATCAGTGTCCAGGGGGGCAGCGGTGGATGGGGCAGGGAAGCTGGACTGGCGAGTGTTATCCAGGTTAAAAAACAGTTAGCAGTGGCTAACTTGTAGCTTGTAGCTAGTTAGCTGGTTAGCTTCTGGAGGTTCTTGAGTGTGTTCTAAAAATTAAAAATAATGGCGATTCCGTATCACATTTGGTGAGGCAGGTTACCGGAAGGTATAAACAAATTAAAAATCAAAAAGAGATAGAAAGTAAATATGGGTCCAGTGAGTGTTTGGGACGCGGCGATTCAGACGGTTAGCAGGCCTGTGCTAACAAGCTAACAGTTAGTTGGCCAGGGCTAAACAAGGTAGCAGTTAGCGGACCGGGGCTAAACAAGCTAGCAGTTAGCAGGCCGAATTAGCTAGCAAGGAGATAGCAAGGGCTAGAAAGTTAGCCTTTGGGGGACGTCGCGATGGGGTGAGTCTGTTTATTCCTCTTCATGCGGTGACATCGATAGACCGGTCGTGGGTCCGGATAAGTGGGTGGAAACGCTAGCCAGGAGTAATCATCCGGGGTTGCGGTTAGCTAGACACCTAGTTGTGAAGAGTCCAGCTGAAAATGTTCCGTTTGCAGTGGGAATCCGGTGATAAAAAAATAATAGGTCCGTTATGCACTGGTTAGAGTCGCGTTGTTCGAACTGGCGAGAGCTTTCCGAGCTAAAGGTTAGCTGATGACCGGTTAGCTGAAGACCGCTAGCAATGGTTTGCTGACTGATAGCTGGTAGCTAGCTGGTAGCTAGCTGGCTAGCTTCAGTTGAGGGGTTCCGGATCCAAAGTAGATATAAATACTTTTGAAGAAAATAGCTACATTGGGTGAGGCGGGTTGCAGGAGAGTATTTAGAAGTTGAGGTTTAACAAAATGTTTTAAAAGATATGCGAAGAAAAATATGTTTAAAATATATTTCAAAAACGATATATACAAGGGACACGACACGACAAGACGTTCGACTGCTACGCCATCTTGGTTCCATTCTAACACCTGGATATGTTTATTTTTGAACCATTCCATTGTAGATTTTGCTTTATGTTTTAGATCATTGTCTTGTTGGAAGACAAATCTCCGTCCCAGTCTCAGGTCTTTTGCAGACTCCATATGGTTTTCTTCCAGAATGGTCCTGTATTTGGCTCCATCCATCTTCCCATCAATTTTAACCATCTTCCCTGTCACTGCTGAAGAAAAGCAGGCCCAAACCATGATGCTGCCACCACCATGTTTGACAGTGGGGATGGTGTGTTCAGGGTGATGAGCTGTGTTGCTTTTACGCCAAACATAACGTTTTGCATTGTTGCCAAAAAGTTCAATTTTGGTTTCATCTGACCAGAGAACCTTCTTCCACATGTTTGGTGTGTCTCCCAGGTGGCTTGTGGCAAACTTTAAACAACACTTTTTATGGATATCTTTAAGAAATGGCTTTCTTCTTGCCACTCTTCCATAAAGGCCAGATTTGTGCAATATACGACTGATTGTTGTCCTATGGACAGAGTCTCCCACCTCAGCTGTAGATCTCTGCAGTTCATCCAGAGTGATCATGTGCCTCTTGGCTGCATCTCTGATCAGTCTTCTCCTTGTATGAGCTGAAAGTTTAGAGGGACGGCCAGGTCTTCATGATGCTCTCTGCGCTTTTAACGGACCTCTGAGACTATCACAGTACAGGTGCATTTATACGGAGACTTGATTACACACAGGTGGATTGTATTTATCATCATTAGTCATTTAGGTCAACATTGGATCATTCAGAGATCCTCACTGAACTTCTGGAGAGAGTTTGCTGCACTGAACGTAAAGGGGCTGAATAATTTTGCACGCCCAATATCCAATATCCAATACATTTCGTTCCACTTCATGATTGTGTCCCACTTGTTGTTGATTCTTCACAAAAAAATACAGTTTTATATCTTTATGTTTGAAGCCTGAAATGTGGCAAAAGGTCACAAAGTTCAAGGGGGCCGAATACTTTCGCAAGGCACTGTACAGTAGCGAGGCTAGAGGCTATATACAGTAGCGAGGCTAGAGGCTATATACAATAGCGAGGCTATATACAGTAGTGAGGCTAGAGGCTATATACAGTAGCGAGGCTATATACAGTAGCGAGGCTAGAGGCTATATACAGTAGCGAGGCGATATACAGTAGCGAGGCTATATACAGTAGCGAGGCTAGAGGCTATATACAGTAGTGAGGCTATATACAGTAGCGAGGCTAGAGGCTATATAGAGTAGCGAGGCTATATACAGTAGTGAGGCTATAACAGTAGCGAGTCTATATACAGTAGTGAGGCTATAACAGTAGCGAGGCTATATACAGTAGCGAGGCTATATACAATAGCGAGGCTATATACAGTAGCGAGGCTAGAGGCTATATACAGTAGTGAGGCTATATACAGTAGCGAGGCTATATACAGTAGTGAGGCTATAACAGTAGCGAGGCTATAACAGTAGCGAGGCTATATACAGTAGCGAGGCTAGAGGCTATATACAGTAGTGAGGCTATAACAGTAACGAGGCTATATACAGTAGTGAGGCTATATACAGTAGCGAGGCTAGAGGCTATATACAGTAGCGAGGCTATATATAGTAGTGAGGCTATATACAGTAGTGAGGCTAGAGGCTATATAGAGTAGCGAGGCTAGAGGCTATATACAGTAGTGAGGCTATAACAGTAGCGAGGCTATATAAAGTAGCGAGGCTAGAGGCTATATACAGTAGCGAGGCTATATACAGTAGTGAGGCTATATACAGGCACCGGTTATTCGGGCTAATTGAGGTAGTATGTACATGTAGATATGGTTAAAGTGACTATGCATATATGATAAACAGAGAGTAGCAGTAGTGTAAAAGAGGGGTTGGCAGGTGGTGGGTGGCGGGACACAATGCAGATAGTCCGGGTAGCCAATGTGCAGGGGCACCGGTTAGTAGGGCTAATTGAAATGGTATGTACATGAGTGTATAGTTATAGTGACTATGCATATATGATAAACAGAGAGTAGCAGCAGTGTAAAAGAGGGGTTGGGGGGGTGGACAATGCAAATTTTCTGGGTAGCCATTTGATTACCTGTTCAGGAGTCTTATGGCTTGGGGGTAAAAGCTGTTGAGAAGCCTTTTGGTCCTAGACTTGGCGCTGAGGTACCGCTTGCCATGCGGTAGTAGAGAGAACAGTCTATGACTGGGGTGTCTGGAGTCTTTGACCATTTTTAGGGCCTTCTTCTGACACCGCTTTTGAGGGAGAGGTTGTTGTCCTGGCACCACATGGCCAGGTCTCTAACCTCCTCCCTATAGGCTGTCTCGTCGTTGTCGGTGATCAGGCCTATCACTGTTGTGTCGTCTGCAAACTTAATGATGGTGTTGGAGTCATACCTGGCCACACAGTCGTGGGTGAACAGGAAGTACAGGAGGGGACTGAGCACGCACCCCTGAGGGGCTCCAGTTTAGAGGATCAGTGTGGCAGATATGTTGCTACCTACCCTCACCACCTGGTGGCGGCCCATCAGGAAGTCCAGGATCCAGTTGCAGAGGGTGGTGTTTAGTCCCAGGTTCCTTAGCTTAGTGATGAGCTTTGACGGTACTATGGTGTTGAATGCTGAGCTGTAGTCATTGAATAGCATTCTCACGTAGGTGTTCCTTTTGTCCAGGTAGGAAAGAGCAGTGTGGAGTGAAATAGAGATTGCATCATCTGTGAATCTGTTTGGGCGGTATGCGCATTGGAGTGGGTCTAGGGTTTCTGGGATAATGGTGTTGATGTGAACCATGACCAGCCTTTCAAAGCACTTCATGGCTACGGACGTGAGTGCTACGGGTCTGTAGTCATTTAGGCAGGTTGCCTTAGTGTTCTTGGGCTCAGGTAATATGGTGGTCTGCTTGAAACATGTTGGTATTACAGACTCAATCAGGGACATGTTGAAAATGTCAGGGAAGACACCTGCCAGTTGGTCAGCACATGCTCAGAGTACACGTTCTGGTAATCCATCTGGCCCCACGGCCATGTGAATGTTGACCTGTTTAAAGGTCTTACTCACGTCGGCTACACAGAGCGTGATCACACAGTCGTTCGGAACAACTGATGCTCTCATATATGCCTTGGTGTTGCTTGCCTCGAAGCAAGCATAAAAGTGATTTAGCTCGTCTGGTAGGCTCGTGTCACTGGGCAGCTCGTGGCTGTGCGTCCCTCTGTAGTCTGTAATAGTTTGCAAGCCCTGCCACATAAGATGAGCATCGGAACCGGTGTAGTACGATTCAATCGTAGCCCTGTATTGGCACTTTGCCTGTTTGATGGTTCGTCGGAGGGCATAGCAGGATTTCGTATGAGCTTATAAGAGTCCCGCACCTTGAAAGCGGCAGCTCTACCCTTTAAGCTCAGTGCGAATGTTGCCTGTAATCCATGGCTTCTGGTCTAAAGCAGTGCACTATTAAGGGAATAGGGTGCCATTTGGGACACATCCCCCGGCCGTCGTGTGAAACTACATCCTTCTATCTTGTCATTTATTAGCCGGTGGCCGTCGAGACGTTGGACCGGGTGAAACTGGTTTACATCCTTCTATCTTGGTTTACATTTATTAGTTGGACCGGGTTGGATGTTATGTTCCCCTCTCACCTGGTTTACTGTGAAGCATAAACCAAAGATGCTTAGAGACGACATGTTATGCTCCCCTGGTTTACGTGTGTTAGATGCTTAGAGACGTTGGGATGTTATGTTCCCCTCTCACCTGGTTTACGTTGGTGTGTTATGTTATGTTGGATGTTATGCTCCCCTCTCACCTGGTTTACTTGTGTGTGTTAGTGCTTAGAGACGTGCATACACCTGGTTTATAAACATATATGCGCGTGTGTGTGTGTCTGACAGAAGAGCCATATTGTATTGACGACATGTACACCATACTTTCTCTTGTGGCTGAGCATGGAGCCTCAAGGCTTCATATCAGCCAGGTTCAAGTGCTATTTGTTCTCTGTTTCCTTTTAAATAGTATCCGTCCGTTTGATTGAGCTTATCATGAACACAAGATGTGCAGGGTTTGCACTCAGTTATTCCATTGGTTCTTTGAGACAGCACAGTGCGTTGACGACCGGAGGAAACAGACGATCAATCTGTATCTGCATAGGAAGTAGTGTGACAGAGTGAAAGAGAGGAAAAGAAAGAAAGGGACTTGGCTGGCATCGTCTGGGGAGGGAGGGAGGGAGGGAGGGAGGGAATGGGGAGGGAGGGAGGGAGGGAGGGAGGGAGGGAGGGAGGGAGGGAGGGAGGGAGGGAGGGAGGGAGGGAGGGAGGGAGGGAGGGAGGGAGGGAGGGAGGGAATGAAGGGGAGAAGGAGGGAGGTAGAGAGTCACAGACAGAAATAAAATATGAGAGAGACAGGGATGGAGAAAGGGAAGGAGAGATGGAGGGAGGGATGGAAAGAGAAAGAGAAAGAGGAGAGAAAAGAAAACAGATTAGCATAACGCAGTCACAACTGTTTATTCCTGCTCAAGGGGACTGACTGAAGCACAGCCAGGTACACTGAGTCAATAGAAACAGACCTGACACACACACACACACACACACACACACACACACACACACACACACACACACACACACACACACACACACACACACACACGGATGTGAGATAGACACAAGCTAGCACAAACACACATACACGCTAGATTAGAATATTCCGTTTGAGAGGTATTCAGACACACGCTAGTATTGACACTTAGCGAGATTATGTAAAACACAAATCAGCATATGTATGTATGAGGATACTCACCGTCTACCTCTACACTGCATGGAGAAACACTGGTACAGACACATTATAGCTCTCGAGGACTTGAGGTTAATAGTCCCGCTGTGTGTGTACACACACAAAAGACCGACACACACATTCCCTCACAAAGATAGGAGTACACGCCAACACACACAGCACAACAGAAAACATTAGGCCCAAATCTCTCCTTCTGCTTTATTTAGACTGTCAGACTGCTTGCGAGGCGTTTTGTTTGATCTCCATAATTCAATTTTACAAGTGTCACTCACGTTGTGTCACTTTTATGTGGCTCTGCTTCACACACACACACACACACACACACACACACACACACACACACACACACACACACACACACACACACACACACACACACACACACACACACACACACACACACACACACACACACACACACACACACACACACACACACACACACACACAGGACCTGGTTGGGTTTAATCGTGGTTGTGGACTGTCTGTGGCATTTTCTAAATCACAACCGTCCTGTAGCGGAGAAGAGGAGAAGAGGAAGAGCCGGAAACAGGCATGTCTGATACACCTCTGAGCTGTAATTGATTAAATGTCACCGGTCCCTTTAGGCGATTTGTTTTAACTTATGTTCAAAAACCACGACTGTTTCTTCTTATACCTCAGTAGTCATTTTCTATCTCCTGTTCATCTCTCCAGGTGGGGGGTTCTGTGATGAAAATGTTTATCTCTTGATATATGCTCACAACAGCCGTTCATCAGGTAGGTTTTTTGACGAATTCATGAGATGCATCAATAAATGCTGAGCGACTGTTGAATAGGACTCAAACATAATTCATTATTTAGAGTCTAACACGTTGGGGGAGAGGTGAGTGCTAAGCTAACATATGACGTTGTTATGAGATGGTCATACTATGGATTTGAATTTTAGGACCCCTTTATGTATTAAAAAAAATACATCTAAATGATTTAAATCAACATTTTTGATTAAATATCGATTTTGGCCTTTACCAATAAAACAGAAGGAACTAGGATTTGATCTGTCTGTCCTAAATCTAGGAGATATATTTTAAAGTAGATATATATATATTTTTTTTACACTTACTTAACCCCTTTTTTTGTTTAGGCACAAATCTACCATCACCATACAGCAAAACAGAACACCTTCGTGTTCATGGTCATTTCCCCTTTCCACGGTGGGGTCCCGGTAGTGTGTAGCCCAAATGATTCGGACGCTAAAACAAACAGAAATTGGCACATCAACGGTTCCCGGCTTCAGACGAGTCTCCTGACACATTCCGTAGAGTGGTCGTAGTAGTTTGGTCTGACAAACACCGCTCTGGCTCTGCCACCTTTCACCGCAGTTGCGGAAGGGCCACACTGGCGGATACGGTGGATTGAGCTGCCTCTCTCTCTGGCTTAAACTGACGGCTTTTGATGGGGATTTTTGTATTATGTAACTCAGATTTGACGCAGCAGTGCATCGATCAACTCTAGGAGGTTAAACCATCAAACCTGGTGTGATTGGGTTTAAGTAGATGAACGCTGAGAATAGCATTGCCTAAACTCTGAGTTGGTTACCGTTCAACAACGAATCCATCAGCTTCCTGTTCTGGCTTTGAACCAAGCCAATGCTGTGTGGGGAGGGACTTTTCTCGCATTTAGCCCAGACGATGTCGCTCTATTTCTCACAGAGGAATACTTGTCCCCCTCTTTGTCGTGTTTCGGCTACCATTTTAATGTTTCGCTAGCTTGGATAAGCCAGACTGAACACCGTGCTCACAATGGCTTGATTCAAAATAGTTTAAGCAGGCTCTCTCTCTCTCTCTCTCTCTCTCTCTCTCTCTCTCTCTCTCTCTCTCTCTCTCTCTCTCTCTCTCTCTCTCTCTCTCTCTCTTTCTTTGTCTCTCTCTCTCTCTCTAGCCTTTAGCATCTCTGTCGAGAAACTCGTCTCTCTTTGTCTATGAAGTGTTGCTGATGAATCCGCCCTTGCTTGCGGAGGGAGACTGGGTTCAGTCCATCGTTAAAAAAAAAGTCAAACGTAATGACTCTGCAGTCCTTTTCA
>NC_068449.1:48300900-48365900 GCF_023373465.1 Oncorhynchus keta | reverse complement strand
CTGGGCCTGCCAACTGGGATCTCTCACCGTCATTCTCCCTTGTCAGGTCAATCTTAGCTGGTACAAATGTAGAACTTTCTCTATTTGTGTGTGTGTGTGTGTGTGTGTGTGTGTGTGTGTGTGTGTGTGTGTGTGTGTGTGTGTGTGTGTGTGTGTGTGTGTGTGTGTGTGTGTTGTATAGGCTACATTAGGAAACCCAGAACGGGGAAAACAATCATAACACAACCGTTGGACTAAAAAACATCTTAAAGACTATGATTCCAGTCCATAGGGGGAAGTAGACGAACAACAAAGACAAAAAGAACTGTGGGTTCTGACTGTATTGATGCATGATGTTTGCTCTTATTTCCCTGTAGGTTGTCACGACTGGAAGTTTGGTAGTTTGAAGCAATTTTAAGGAAATCAATATGGTATATAACACTGGGTCCCAACTGTAACCCACAAAGTTCCATGGTTCCTTAGAATGTACAGTACATGGCCAAAAGTATGTGGACACCCATTCAAATTAGTGGATTCTGTTGTTTTAGCCACATCCGTTGTTGACAGGCATTGGCAGTAGAATGGCCAGTACTCAAGAGCTCAGTGATCTTTTTTTTTAACGTGGCACCGTCATAGGATGCCACCTTTTGAAAAAGTTAGTTCGTAAAACATCTGCCCTGCTAGAGCTGCCCCGGTCAACTGTAAGTGTTGTTATTGTGAAGTCGAGTCTAGGAGCAACAACAGCTCAGCCGCGAAGTGGTAGGCCACACATGCTCACAGAACGGGACCGCCGAGTGCTGAAGCGCATAGCTCGTAAAAATCATCTGTCCTCGGTTGCAACATCTAATGGAAAGCCTTCCCAGAAGCGTGGAGGCTGTTATAGCAGCAAAGGGGGGACCAATTCCGTATTAATGCCCATGATTTTGGAATGAGATGTTCGAGCTACTGCTCGGCCGTGAAATGGTAGGCCACACAAGCTCGAAAGACAGAACCGCCGAGTGCTGAACTGTTTGACGGGAGCTTCATGAAATGGGTTTCCATGACCGAGCAGCCTTAGAACACCATGCGCAATGCATCAGCTGGATGCTCGTCGCCATTGGAGCAGTGGAAATGCATTATCTGGAGTGATGAATCAAGTTTCACCATCTGGCAGTCCGACGGACAAATCTGCGTTTGGCAGATGCCAGGAGAACGCTACCTGCCCCACTGCACAGTGCCAACTGTAAAGTTTGGTGGAGGAGGAATAATGATCTGGGGCTGTGTCCCGTGGTTCGGGCTAGGCGCCTTATTTCCAGTGAAGGGAAATCTTAACTACACAGCATTCAATGACATTCTAGACAATTCTGTGCGTCCAACTTTGTGGCAACAGTTTGGGGAAGGCCCTTTCCTGTTTCAGCAGGACAATGCCGCCGTGCACAAAGCGAGGTCCATACAGAAATGGTTTGTCGAGATTGGTGTGGAAAAGTTGACTGGCCTGCACAGAGCCCTGACCTCAACCCCATCAAACACGTTTGGGATGAATTGGAACGCAAACTGTGAGCCAGGCCTAATCGCCCAACATCAGTGCCAACCTCACTAATGCTTTTGTTGCTGAATGGAAGCAAGCCCCCCGCGGCAATGTTCCAACATCTAGTGGGACTGCCTTCCCAGAAGAGTGGAGGCTGTTATAGCAGCAAAGGGGGGACCAATTCCATAGTAAGGCCCATGATTTTGGAAGGAGTTGTTTGTTGAGCAAGTGTCCACATACTTTTGGCCATGTAGTGTGTAATTAGGCTGTGGGCCCCAGTCACTCCTTAGTCAAAACCCATAGTGGCTTCCTCGTTTACCTCGTCAGCGTCAAATAGGTAGGGGGTGTGTCAGGAAGGAAGGGGACAACTAGGGGAAATACATCATAAGTGCATGTGGTGTTATATTCATTGTTTATTCATCTGGACATCATGTTTAGATTAAGGATATTTCTGGTTGACTGGATTACTGCAGATATCTTTATCAGATAATCTCCCTCTTTCGTGAATTTACTTTCCTTTTGGTGGTTTTACTGACTGAGCTGAACTTAACAGGTAGGATCAATCTTGTATGGTTCTTTGCTGCTGGTTTGTGCTTATTTGGGGCGGGGGGGTAGGCATCTGGTCTTTAACTACAGCGTAATGTCACATACAGTACCTCCTCAGTCTAATGGATAACTCTCAATGTAACGACAGACCACTGCACCAGTCCTGTAGGGACATGTAATACAGCCAGGTGTGTGTGTGTGTGTGTGTGTGTGTGTGTGTGTGTGTGTGTGTGTGTGTGTGTGTGTGTGTGTGTGTGTGTGTGTGTGTGTGTGTGTGTGTGTGTGTGTGTGTGTGAGATGACAGACCAACATACTATACCTGTGGAGGGAGGTGATTATGGGTCTGGACACACAGGTTTATCTTCAGTTTATCATCAGGTTTAGGAAGAGGGAAGTTCTCAGAGGGGACCATATTTCTATATTGTACCGAACGTGGCAGTGGTTTAACGAAATTACTATTGAGTAAGAATAAGGATTCAATAGATGTACTCCATGTCTACTGCATTGTCTATGGAGTTGATATTATTAGAATAGAATCAACTGAGAGAAATTAATAGCTAGAACCTTGGGACCACATCTCCATCTGTATCCTCTCACACAGAGGAGTCTATGAAGTCCATCCCACTGTAATGTTAGAGCCAAAATGGCCGCCACTCCACAGACAGACCATGTCCACTTAACTTACAGTAGAGCAGATGAATGGCCACTGATCTCTGTTGGCTGAACATGAGAGTCTCTGAGGCTCTGTGTTCAGCCAGCTGAGTGAGTGATCTCAGTGGCAAACATTAGAGACAAAATGGCCACCACAGACATGCCAAGGACTCATCCTACAGTCCAGCTGCCCAGTTTCACTACTGTAATCCTGCATCTGTCATTTCCTTCTGACTGAGCTTAGGCCAGAGCTGGAGTTCTAGTCACACAGACGTTTCATAGAACTCCAGACACTGTTTTTATAGTACGTTGTCTGAGGTTGTGATTGAAGGACTCATTGGTGGATTGATTTTATTTGAGACATGCCAGAATGTGTTAGTGCTCAGGGGATATCATATCAAAGCACTAAAACACATTTCCCAATGTGGTTCTCAGTTGTAAAGAATGTAAAATATCACATCTCACATGATCATTACCTATGGACTTGCTCTGTTGACTGTGGATAACCATGTATGCATATTGGGCCCGATTCAGACTTAGGAAATGTACGCCTTTCCTTTGCACTTCTCAGTAGTTGGTGTTCAGACATTCCTTATTCAGGTGCGTAATGGGCTTTGCAGGCGTGGTTCCCTTGCGAGTGCTGAATAAATGTAAATCAACCGTTGAAAACCTTCCCACTTGCTGGCCAAAAGATTTTCTCATTCAATTAAAGCTCCATCAGCTTTTCAGTTAATTTATCTAAAACCATCCCTTTAAATTTGTTGTACTTTTAGTTTGAATTTTCTCGACAATCACTTGAATACTTTCAGAATATTAGGAATGAATGAAAGCCATGTAGGCCTACATTTTTTAAATGGTTTTATTTAACATTGATTTAACTAGGCAAGTCAGTTAAGAACAAATTCATATTTATTATGATGGCCTACCCGGCCAAACCCTAACCCGGACAGCGCTGGGCCAATTGTGCGCCACCCAATGGGACTCCCAATCACGTCCGGTTTTGATACAGCCTGGAATCGAACCAGGGTCTGTAGTGACGCCTCTAGCACCACCAATTGGTAGATTAAAAATAATCTGATCTTGTATATTATTTAGAGTTAGGAATGCATGAAATATATTGGTGAATCAAAAATACATCCTGAAAGTTGTCATATTAAATTGCTCAAACCATTAATTTTGGATGTTGATAAAAGTGTACAATAGGAGTTGAACAGTAATCCTGTAAATCTACCCTAATAATCCTCACTAATCATGGACCGTCCACCAGGCTGGTCTGCGTTCCATAATGATTCAAATAGGCAGGCTACATGTTCCAAAAAATGGACTTGTAATATGTTAGCCTAATATGATCCCCTACTGCTAGCAATACTCAGGAAGAACTACAGGAAGGTGACAGAGGGAAGAAAGGTAAACTGACTACAGTTGAAGTCGGAAGTTTACATACACCTTAGCCAAATAGATTTAAACACAGTTTTTCACAGTTCCTGACATTTCATCCTAGTACAAAGTCCCTGTTTTAGGTAAGTTAGGATCACCAATTTATTTTAAGATTGGGAAAGGTCAGAATAATAGTAGAGAGAATGATTTACTTCCGCTTTTTTTTCTTTCATCACATTCCCAGTGGGTCAGAAGTTTACATACACTCAATTAGTATTTGGTAGCCTTTAAATTGTTTAACTTGGGCCAAACATTTCGGGTAGCCTTCCACAAGCTTCCCACAATAAGTTGGGTGAATTTTGGCCCATACCTCCTGATAGAGCTGGTGTAACAGTCAGGTTTATAGGCCTCCTTGCTCGCACACGCTTTTCAGTTCTTCCCACAAATTTTCCATGAGATTGAGATCAGGGCTTTGTGATGGCCACTCCAATACCTTGACTTTGTTGTCTTTAAGCCATTTTGCTACAACTTTGGAAGTATGCTTGGGGTCATTGTCCACTTGGAAGATCCATTTGTGACCAAGCTTTAACTTCCTGTCTGATGTTGCTTCAATATATCCACATCATTTTCCTGACTCATGATGCCATCTATTTTGTGAAGTGCACCAGTCCCTCCTGCAGCAATGCACCCCCACACCCTGATGCTGCCATCCCCGTGCTTCACGGTTGGAATGGTGTTCTTCGGCTTGCAAGCCTCCCCCTTTTTCCTCCAAACATAACAATGGTCATTCTGACCAAACAGTTCTATTTTTGTTTCATCAGACCAGAGGACATTTCTCCAAAAAGTACGATCTTTGTCCCCATGTGCAGTTGCAAACCATAGTCTGGCTTTTTTATGGTGCTTTTGGAGCAGTGGCTTCTTCCTTGCTGAGTGGCTTTTCAGTTTATGTCAATATAGGACTCGTTTTACTGTGGATATAGATAATTTTGTACCTGTTTCCTCCAGCATCTTCACAGGGTCCTTTGCTGTTGTTCTGGGACTGATTTGCACTTTTCGCACCAAAGTACGTTCATCTCTAGGACACAGAACGTGTCTCCTTCCTGAGCGGTATGACGGCTGCGTGGGCCCAATGTTGTTTATTCTTGCGTACTATTGTTTGTACAGATGAACGTGGTACCTTCAGGCATTTGGAAATTGCTCCCAAGGATGAACCAGACTTGTGGAGGTCTACAATTTTCTTCTGAAGTCTTGGCTGATTTCTTTTGATTTTCCCATGATGTCAAGCAAAAGGCACTGAGTTTGAAGGTAGGCCTTGAAATACATCCACAGGTACACCTCCAATTGATTCAAATGATGTCAATAAGCCTAACAGAAGCTTCTCAAGCCATGACATCATTTTCTGGAATTTTCAAAGCCGTTTAAAGGCACAGTCAATTTAGTGCATGTAAACTTCTGACCCACTGGAATTGTGATACAGTGAAATAATCTGTATGTAAACAATTGTTGGAAAAATTATTTGTCATGCACAAAGTAGATGTCCTAACCGACTTGCCAAAACTATAGTCTGTTAACTAGAAATTTGTGGAGTGGTTGAAAAACGAGTTTTAATGATTCCAACCTAAGTGTATGTAGGCTTCCGACATCAAATGTATGTAATGGACAAAATGATACAAAATGTAAGGAAACTAAAGTGACAGTTATACATGCATGTGTGGAAAAACTGAGGGCGGCTACCGATAGTGGCTCATATTTAACACAGTACAAATTGTAAAATATACAGTAAAGAGTCCTGGCACATAAGTAAAACAGTCTGGAAATCATAAATCAACTCTGTAGGTTTGTCACTATACTGTAATTTGTGCATGGGCTACAGAAGCCTACAGCTTGGGATTCCAAATATCATCCGTGCAAGTTATAGGGCCAGCATTTCGTTAAGTCACTGTGGAATAGGTGATATGTTGACATGCTTCAGTTTGCTGCCATGTGACTGGTTTTACATTTTTCTCCAGTGATCATAAGGTCAAATAGATCTTCAACAACCGTTGTTTATATTTACAATCCCCTTATCCAAAAGGCTTACTCATTTACCTAGCTCTTATCGATAAATCTTATCAATATGTAAATAACAGTGCATGGAGAATGGTGCTATTTCTATTGGGGAATATGAAGTAGATGTTGTTTCCCTAGGAACTGACAGGTTGCTTGACCTTATTCATAATGTCGTTGTGCGTAAAGGTGGTAGAATGATTATGGAATCAAGTCAAGGTCAGAATACCGCGTATCTGTAGACACACCTCCGCCACAAATTCATACAATATCTTTGACATCCACCCCAAATGAATAGTGGGTGTACAGCATGCTATTCTCATGCTTAAATTCAAGGTCAGAATACGTGTCATGAGAAAACGGAATCCCGTCCCATTCACGTATGAATTCCAGCCATGATGCACATTCATGCTGGATTGGCACTGGCACCTCATGTAGATGCCTTTCATACCAACATCACAGCACAGACTCTCCGGGTATTTTCAGCATCACTCATCTAGCCTCTGGCAGGTGACAGTGTGAATTAGCCACATCATGGACTGTAGCTAACGGTGACCGTATCACGTACTCTCAGTCCGTGCAGCATCTGTAAAGCGTAGTTTGTCGCAATTAAATCACTAACATATTCTGAATTGAATAGTCAAATAGTAAATGTACATACATGTTTCCTCTTCCAACTGCAGCCGGTTATTTTAGCTATTCATGATGTAGCACAGGATAAACAAACTAGTACGTCACATCGCTTTCCATACAAAATGGCTGCAGTCTTCCCTTTAACAAACTGTTGACATTGATCATCCGTCCAAGTTTCTCTGACAGCTTTTCCTCGTCCCATCACTCTGCATCGTCACGCGTCTGAGAGAGAGAGGGGGGGGGGGGAAGACGGGAGAGAAGGACAGGTTGGCTGATTAATCAAAAACGGACTCTAGTCGTCGTTTACCGCCGCTTCCTCTGAACGCAAAGATCAGTCGGAAATCTAGAAGTCAGAAGGAAATGTCTCCGTTTGACGATGCTCCTGAGTCAAAACCTTTTCCAAGAGTTTTGAGTCAATCAGAAAGCACCTTCTGTAAAACACTGCCAAATATTGCATCACAACTAAGAAGCTTTGAAAGCAGCAATGATATTTATTGTCGTCTTGAATGAAGCCATACTGTAGCCTATGTTCTGAAGCCAACTCTAGTCTTCTATTGTATAGTGCATGGTGATGACACATCGTATTTGCCTTCAAACTAGAATCTCCACTTGAAATTAGCTCAGTAAGCCTCTATCCTTTTTAGGCTGTGTGAGAGAGGGAAGATGTTTGTGAAGAGTGCTGCAACAGCGAGATGTATGAGTTTGTCAGTGATCATGGTAGCTGTATTCAGTCATAGAGCTGCTAGGGGAGCAATTTAAACTCCCGAGCCCCCTGCCGCTGTCCAGCTGTCCAGATGAATTACAATGGACAGGACCATAGAGAGACTGGCTGGAGAGGAGTAATGACGAATGGACACAGACACACACTGCATATGTCCAGACCCAGACTCACTATTAAACCCAGAGAGGTGAGAGACCGCAGATTGGTATGAAAGACAACAGCTTGTCTTTTCAGTCAGTTCCCACTGGGCACAGATATCAGTTCCAGGTCTAGTTTTGATTTACATTTGGTTGAGGAGTCAACTAACGTGAATTCCATGTGAAATCAACATGTCACCATGTCATTGTATTTAGGTTGAAAGTTTTTTTATTTTAAGTTAAAAAAATTGAAATGCCCATACGTTAATGACTTTTTGCAAATCCAATCAGTTTTCCACATTGATTCAATGTCATCACATTTATTTTTGGGGTTGAAATAACGTGGAAACAACGTTGGTTCACCTGTTATTTTCCTAGTGGGGTTGTACTGATACGGGAGGAACAAAATGAATGCCTTTTGGCCCAGCAAACCTCAAGAAGAATGATATACCCAGACACATGTCCCACTGGGCACAGACATCAATTCAACATCTATTCCACATTGGTTCCACGTAACTTAATTGAAATTACGTGGAAACACTGTTGATTCAAACAGTGTGTTATGCCTGATTCACATAAGTCCGACCCGAACTGTTCTGGCTGGGCTGACTCTGATATTTTCTCTTGTCCTGGTGGATGTGTAACCAGGCCAACACCGTACAGCTCGGCACAGTTCAGCTTGGGTTGGCTTAGTAGTGTTAAACAGTATTACTCTGTTATAGGAATACTAAATGACTAATTTGAATGGAGCCTTCACAAAATAATTGTGCCCAGTTTTCAAGGTCTAATGCAAATGACTAACATTTAGGTTTAGTGTTGGTACAGTGTGTACTGTGTGTTCTCAGTGGAAGAAGTAGTTGTTCCTCCGAGCGTTTTTGTCAGAGCTTTTTGTCAAAGCTGTGTCTTAATGTCGGATTAGAAAAAGAACCGCCACTCAGGGCAGGTTCAGTGCCAAAATGTCTGATATCTCCCAAACGGGTTTTAGGCTTCCAGCTTTCAATGAGGTGCAGAGGAGTTTTGGCTTCAAGTGAAGAGTAAGAGAGAGGGATGGGGGGGGGGGGAGAAAGAGAGTGGGACAGAAAAATATCTAGAGAGAGAAATAGAAAAGAGATTGAGTGCAGATTATATAAACTCCCATAGGGACACTACTGCATAATGGGGACATTTAAACCCCTGTTGCATCTATATTTCACTGGGTTATTGGGTGACTGTTTCTATAATAATAATTATATACTGACTGTATACAGTCTAAAAATCTACACACCGAGAGCAAGAAAGGAGATGGCTATTCATTTTTTCTTCCATTTTTTTCTCAATAACTATCTGGTTTTAAACTGTCAATCAAAGTCACTACACTAAGAGGAAGAGGATGCCAAGATACACATTCTTAACTTTCCTCTTCCATTATTTTCTCTGTGTCTATCTGGGCCCGTATTCATAAACCGTCTCAGTGGGAGTGCTGATCTAGGATCAGTGTTTGCCTTTTAGATCATAATGAATACGTTTATATGGACAGGAGAGGACCTGATCCTAGATCGTTACTCTTCTAGAGACGTTTTATGAGTGCAGACCCTGTTCTTTTAATCAGTCAGTCACAGACACTATAAAAGTATGCCAAGCAACACAGTCTGAAAGCTAGGGAGACTGTTAGGAATGTTATTTTAGTGTTTTGTTTTGTCGTCCCTGCTAGTTCTCGTGACGGGGACAATGCCTTATGTCTACATTGTGTTCAAACCAACGTCAGTCAAACCCCGCAGATCTAGGCCTAACTATCCCAATCCAATAAAACATTACCCACTGGGCACGCCACGTCATTTCGACGTGGATACTTGGGTAGTATTTGGTTGAGACGTTGATCAATGAGATTACAACCGATATTCATCCACTCAAACAGAAAGCCAAAAGTTAGTTGAATTTCCATTGTGTTATCACCATGTTTTCAACCATCTAAAAACACAATTCAACATCCCTAAATATCATTACATTTGAAATCCACCAGAGCTTATAACCTTAGGCTCTGGTTAACCTACCCTTGAGAATTTTAATTTGACCTTTATTTAACCAGGCAAGTCAGTTAAGAACATATTCTTATTTTCAATGACGGCCTGGGAACAGTGGCTTAACTGCCTGTTCAGGGGCAGAACGACAGATTTGTACCTTGTCAGGTCGGGGGTTTGAACTCGCAACCTTCCGGTTACTAGTCCAACGCTCTAACCACTAGGCTATGCAGCCGCCCTTCGATAGCAACAGTGGATATATTTCATTTTTAAGTGGAGATCGCTCAACAATCATTCTGACGATAGCACATTGGTTATAGTCAGTATATATAGCTAAGCAGGGCTGGGATTGGTTAAAATCCTGGATGGGAGATCAAATGGTAGCTAGCTGTACATGGATCAATTCTCCAGTCGGAGGTCTTGCAAAGCCTATAGTCTTGACGATCTGACATTGTTTTAAAGGTTTGGCTCTATTGAAATCTGGTTACCATGATCCTGTGAAATTTCCCCCTAAAAAAAATAATAATCATGTTGATGAATTCTTTCACAATCCAACGTATTTTCCACGTAGATTCCACATCACAATATGTTGCAAAATTATGTTAAAACAACATTGATTCAACCAGTGGATCGGGGCCAGTTTCCCAGACACAGATTTTGGCTAGTCCTGGACAAAAAAATATGCTCAATGGGAAATCTTAATTGAAATAGCTATTTAGACCTACATTTAGGCTTATTCTGTGTCAAGGAAACTGGCACATACAGAACTACTTGGTTTACCAGACCAATATACCTTGTGTTTTTCAGAGGTTTAGTAATGATAATGGTTTGGAGAGGTGTACCTGCCTAATGATGATAATGATATGGTCATCAAGAAGCACTTTATCCAAAAGCGATTTTAAAGTTGATAAATTCAAGCAATTTCACCATCTGGACCTGACAGTAGTGATTAAGACTTTATTTTCATTTTAGTTTCTGAATTCACACTAATGAGAGAAGCAGCTGAAAAAAGAACGTTTTTTTCCCCCTTCTATTAGCTTAAACGTACGTGAACTGTCTCCAAATAACCCCTCCCAAAAGTTGACGACATCTTCAAAAGACACTACATAAAATGAAATATGTATATCAAGGAGTTGTCTACAAAAATGATCAACTATTAAGTGCGGTACTATTGACTTAAATTCATCTTTGAGAAGGCCAAGCGCTGCTTGGTCCTTTAATCCAAATGTCACAGCAGAAAGATAAGCAGAGTCCCAATGAGCCAGGGTACGCCCATTAGCAGGATAGCATCCTGAGTGTTCCAAGCAAGACACACACACACACAAACACATGGACACACACACACCGCACATTAGCAGGATAGCATCCTGAGTCTGCCAAAAGATTACCAGCAGTCCTCCTGGGCCAAGCTTTTGAACCCTCTCATTTCCTGATGTCGGCTTAGAGCGAGCACGTGTGTTTTCCATCTTACTTAGCACCTAATTTACCAGCTCCCTTCTCGTGTGTCTCCATCCTGCAGTAATAAAGCAACTCATGTACTTGCTTCTAAGCCCATATGCCAATATTCAATCTGCATGAAGTTTTCTGGCCGGGTCAGTTGTCAAGCTATCCTGAGGGACGATCTCTTTAAGGACATTTCAAGGCGACCCTTAACTGTAACCCTCTGAAGGTCACTCCGGGGTTAGGACGTGGTGACACCAAGGCATCTTATACACTGTGGACTCTGTGGACTCAGTGACAGAAAAGGCCATGAGACTGACAGGTTTTTGAAAAGTCTTCTACAGTTGGCCTTCAGTCAGGCATATGTCAGGATTCTACATGGGGGGGGGACACTTTGAATTGAACAGGATTTCACCCAACACCTCCAGACTGACCACCAGATAAACGGTGACGGTGTAGTGTACTACAGTTTTGCCACAGTGGGAATGTGTGTGGTGTCCCCGGGTCTCCTCCCCTGAGGCGTGTTTTGAGAAAGTCCGATAAAATTGCAGCTGACGCTCTTTTCATCTTCTAAATGAAAGCAGAAATGAGTGAAACAACAAAGGTTTGGGAAACAAGCCATTCCAATTCAGAGCTCCAACACTCAAAGACTGGCTCTCTTCCTCTTTTAACAGCTCCTCTGTAGGAATTGACCAGGAAGGAACAGATATAACAACAAACGCCCACCCTGCCTAACAACAAGACGACAGCCAGGCGGGCGAGGAGGAAGTTAACAAAGGGCGGCTCGGCCAATAATTGGCGACTGTCACGATGCGATAAGTGGGAGATTGTGGCGCGCGTGTGTTCATTCTCGCTGTAAATGGCATTGTGAAAAGCTTCTCTCATCGCAAACTTCGCTGTGTATAAACTGTATCGCCAGAACCCTCAAGATTCCATCCCCATTGAATAACATTGGAAAAGAAGTCAGCGAGCATTGCTCCCTCCCAAAGAAAATATAAACGCTATTTAGCTTGACGTTGTACTGGAACCCACTGTGTATGCATAGGCTATTACTCATTTGGGAGATGGACCAAACATAATGTGAAGAATTGGGCTTTATTTCCCCCTTTACTGGTGCATGGTGTAACTATTAACTGTGCCCTGTGTGCGTCCCAAATGGTACCCTATTCCCTATATAGTGCACTACTTTTGACCAGAGCCTTATGGACACTGGTCAAAAGTAGTGCACTATAAAGTGATTGAGGTGGTATTTGGGACGCAGAGTCTGTTTGTACATCTATGCTTGATTCCTTGGTTGTCGGGTGTCATCACCCCTCTCTGTCTTATACACTGTGGACAGACTGACAGACAAGATGCGTGAGACTGACAGGTTTTTATAAGTATTATACAGTAGGCCCCATTGGAGGCTGCTGAGGGGAGGACGGCTCATAATAATGTCTGGAATGGCGTGTAATGGAAAAGCATGTGTTTGATACCATTCCATTCACTCCATTCAGGGCATTATTATGAGCTGTCCTCCCCTCAGCAGCCTCCACTGGTAGGCCTTTAGTCAGCCACATGTCAGGATTCTACTTAGGGGAACAAAATGTATTTTAACAGGATTTCACCCAACACCTCCAGACTGTATAGCCACAGTGGGAATTCCTGTGCTGTTTCCCCCTGAGGGGTGTTTAGAAAATGCCAGATAAAATGCAGTTGACTCTCTTTTCATCTTCTAAATGAAAACAGAAATGTGTGAGATAACAAAGACTTGGACACAAGCCATTCCACTTCAGAGCAATAGCTTTCCCCTTGTCGGAACAGATCCTCCATATGAATTGAAGGAACAAATACAACAAAACGCACACCCTGCCTAACAGCAAGACAGCCAGGCGGGCCAGGAGGACGTTAATGAAGTGCCGCTCGGCGGCGAGCCCAATAGTTGGCGACGAGCGCGATGCAATAAGTGGGAGATTCTGCCTCCGTAAATGACCTTTGTGCGTGCGTGCGTGCGTAGATGCGTGCGTGCGTAGATGCGCACGACGTGCATGGGTGCTTGCATTCTCGGTGTGAATGGCACCGGGGAAAACTTATTTCACCACTATGAACTACGTTGTGCATAAACTGTATCACGAGAACCCTCAAGATTCCATCCCCATTGAATAACATTGGAAAAGAAGTCAGCGAGCATTGCTCCCTCCCAAAGAAAATATAAACGCTATTTAGCTTGACGTTGTACTGGAACCCACTGTGTATGCATAGGCTATTACTCATTTGGGAGATGGACCAAACATAATGTGAAGAATTGGGCTTTATTTCCCCCTTTACATGGTGTAACTATTAAATGTGCCCTGTGTGCGTCCCAAATGGTAACCTATTCCCTATATAGTGCACTACTTTTGACCTTTTGAATTTGAGCTTCTGTAGTGCAGGAGAGGTTAAGGGAGGACATAATAAATCACACACACACACACACACACACAGAGAGAGTAGTCAGAAAGAGTCGGGAGTGTGTGAGTGTTTGTGTGCACTCTTTAGCAGATGTGTGTGTGTATGTATGAGAGTGTATTTAGGAGTTACTAATTTAGCCCATGGCCAGCTCAGTCTTTCATTAGCGAAACGACACACACACACACACACACACACACACACACACACACACACACACACACACACACACACACACACACACACACACACACACACACACACACACACACACACCCACACACACATCACTGTTTCTGACCAGCTCCCACAGCAATTAGAGAAGCTCTCCGGACAACCCAGAACGGTGTGTGCGTGCGTTTAGCAGAGCAGGAAATCCAAAAGCCCAGACCTTGGGGCTCTGCTGGCCCACTGTGACACATCCTGATTCCTACAACCTGTTAACACAGAAGGGATACATAGATAGCTCTTCTCTCTCTCGCCGTCTCTCTGTTTCTTTTGACTGATTTCCCTTCCTCTCGCTTTCTTTCGCTCTCTCTATCTAATTTCCTTTCCTATTAGCTGAAACAACACTCTCTTCCCCTCTACTCGATTACCAATAATGAATGACATGTTGATGCAGCGAGAAGGAAATTAACACTTGTTAAATTGAACACGGACTATTAAAGGAAGGCAACTCTTTCTTCCTGTGTGTGTGCGTGCATTGTGCGTGGAAGAGGTCCTTGAACCTCTCCACAACATTGTTTTCTTGAGATAAGATGTTATCCCGGGAATATTGATGGGGAAACAATATTATTCCCATTTGGGAGCGTTGAGACCCCATTTTTACACAGGCACCGTGACAGGACAGCTCTGTGAATAGTCAATTACACATCTCAGGTAGAGAGAGCAAAGTGTTTCATAGATTTAGCCTGTGAGATATCATTAGGACCCCACAGAAGGACGGATCTCATCATGTCTCTCATTCATCTCTATTCATTTCCTGAGTATTAGATGGAGTCGGCTGTTTACTACCGGTGGGAATAGGTTTGTAACGCGGGGGGATATTCTACAACAGCGATGATGACGTCCCACTGACACAAACCATGCATTCATCTGTTCTCTGTTCTCTTAGACAAGTGTGTAATGATTATTATTTGGCCACACTCTCCTGTCCTGTCTTTCAGCAGAGGAGACCGCTATGGAATGTGTCACAAATTGCCCGTCCGTCCTAGTCGGAGTGTAGAGAGACGCTGCTGGAGCGAGTTGTTGTTTTGGAGGGCGGTGGATGGGTCTTTGCATTTGTGCGTATGTGTCTGCTACAGATTCCCTGGATCATCTTTTCCTCTCCTTTCCCTACACTCTTTGGAAAAAAAATTGCTGTCTAGAACCTAAGGGTTCTTTGGCTGTCCCCGTATGATAACCCTTTTTGGTTCCAGGTAGGACCCTATTGGGTTCCATGTAAAACCCTTTTCCCAGAGGGTGAATAGATGGGTGAATAGATCATAGATGGGTAAATAGATCATAGTTGGGTTAATAGATGAATAGATACATAAATAGATGAATAGATAATAGATGGGTGAATAGATAATAGATGGGTAAATAGATAATAGATGGGTAAATAGATAATAGATGGGTAAATAGATGAATAGATACATAAATAGATGGGTAAATAGATAATAGATGGGTAAATAGATAATAGATGGGTAAATAGATAATAGATGGGTATATATATAATAGTTGGGTAAATAGATAATAGATGGGTAAATAGATAATAGATGGGTATATAGATAATAGTTGGGTAAATAGATAATAGATGGGTAAATAGATGAATAGATACCTAAATAGATTAATAGATACATAAATATATGGGTAAATAGATGAATAGATACATAAATAGATGGGCAAATAGATAATAGATGGGTATATAGATAATAGTTGGGTAAATAGATAATAGATGGGTAAATAGATCATAGTTGGGTAAATAGATGAATAGATACATAAATAGATGGGTAAATAGATAATAGATGGGTAAATAGATAATAGATGGGTAAATAGATTAATAGATACATAAATAGATGGGTATATAGATAATAGATGGGTAAATAGATAATAGTTGGGTAAACAGATAATAGATGGGTATATAGATAATAGTTGGGTAAATAGATAATAGATGGGTAAATAGATAATAGATGGGTATATAGATAATAGATGGGTAAACAGATAATAGATGGGTAAATAGATGAATAGATACCTAAATAGATGGGTAAATAGATAATAGATGGGTATATAGATAATAGTTGGGTAAATAGATAATAGATGGGTATATAGATAATAGATGGGTATATAGATAATAGATGGGTAAATAGATAATAGATGGGTAAACAGATAATAGATGGGTAAATAGATAATAGTTGGGTAAACAGATAATAGATAAATAGATGGGTAAATAGATGAATAGATACCTAAATAGATGGGTAAATAGATAATAGATGGGTATATAGATAATAGTTGGGTAAATAGATAATAGATGGGCAAATAGATAATAGATGGGTAAAATAATAATAATAATAATATATGCCATTTAGCAGACGCTTTTATCCAAAGCGACTTACAGTCATGTGTGCATACATTCTACGTATGGGTGGTCCCGGGAATCGAACCCACTACCCTGGCGTTACAAGCGCCATGCTCTACCAACTGAGCTACAGAAACAGATAATAGATGGGTAAATAGATAATAGATGGGTAAATAGATAATAGTTGGGTAAACAGATAATAGATGGGTATATAGATAATAGTTGGGTAAATAGATAATAGATGGGTAAATAGATAATAGATGGGTATATAGATAATAGATGGGTAAACAGATAATAGATGGGTAAATAGATGAATAGATACCTAAATAGATGGGTAAATAGATAATAGATGGGTATATAGATAATAGTTGGGTAAATAGATATATATATATATATATATATATATGCCATTTATATATATGCCATTTATCAGACGCTTTTATCCAAAGCGACTTACAGTCATGTGTGCATACATTCTACGTATGGGTGGTCCCGGGAATCGAACCCACTACCCTGGCGTTACAAGCGCCATGCTCTACCAACTGAGCTACAGAAACAGATAATAGATGGGTAAATAGATAATAGATGGGTAAATAGATAATAGTTGGGTAAACAGATAATAGATGGGTATATAGATAATAGTTGGGTAAATAGATAATAGATGGGTAAATAGATAATAGATGGGTATATAGATAATAGATGGGTAAACAGATAATAGATGGGTAAATAGATGAATAGATACCTAAATAGATGGGTAAATAGATAATAGATGGGTATATAGATAATAGTTGGGTAAACAGATAATAGATGGGTATATAGATAATAGTTGGGTAAATAGATAATAGATGGGTAAATAGATAATAGATGGGTATATAGATAATAGATGGGTAAACAGATAATAGATGGGTAAATAGATGAATAGATACCTAAATAGATGGGTAAATAGATAATAGATGGGTATATAGATAATAGTTGGGTAAATAGATAATAGATGGGTAAATAGATAATAGATGGGTATATAGATAATAGATGGGTAAATAGATAATAGATGGGTAAACAGATAATAGATGGGTAAATAGATAATAGTTGGGTAAACAGATAATAGATGGGTAAATAGATGAATAGATACCTAAATAGATGGGTAAATAGATAATAGATGGGTATATAGATAATAGTTGGGTAAATAGATAATAGATGGGCAAATAGATAATAGATGGGTAAAATAATAATAATAATAATATATGCCATTTAGCAGACGCTTTTATCCAAAGCGACTTACAGTCATGTGTGCATACATTCTACGTATGGGTGGTCCCGGGAATCGAACCCACTACCCTGGCGTTACAAGCGCCATGCTCTACCAACTGAGCTACAGAAACAGATAATAGATGGGTAAATAGATGGGTAAATAGATAATAGTTGGGTAAACAGATAATAGATGGGTATATAGATAATAGTTGGGTAAATAGATAATAGATGGGTAAATAGATAATAGATGGGTATATAGATAATAGATGGGTAAACAGATAATAGATGGGTAAATAGATGAATAGATACCTAAATAGATGGGTAAATAGATAATAGATGGGTATATAGATAATAGTTGGGTAAATAGATAATAGATGGGTAAATAGATAATAGATGGGTAAATAGATAATAGATGGGTAAATAGATAATAGATGGGTAAATAGATAATAGATGGGTATATAGATAATAGTTGGGTAAATAGATAATAGATGGGTAAATAGATAATAGATGGGTATATAGATAATAGATGGGTAAACAGATAATAGATGGGTAAATAGATGAATAGATACCTAAATAGATGGGTAAATAGATAATAGATGGGTAAACAGATAATAGATGGGTAAATAGATAATAAATGGGTAAATAGATAGATGGGTATATAGATAATAGATGGGTATATAGATAATAGATGGGTAAATAGATAATAGATGGGTAAATAGATAATAGATGGGTATATAGATAAGTTGGGTAAATAGATAATAGATGGGTAAATAGATAATAGATGGGTAAATAGATAATAGATGGGTAAATAGATAATAGATGGGTATATAGATAATAGATGGGTAAACAGATAATAGATGGGTAAATAGATAATAGATGGGTAAATAGATAATAGATGGGTATATAGATAATAGTTGGGTAAATAGATAATAGATGGGTAAATAGATAATAGATGGGTAAATAGATAATAGATGGGTAAATAGATAATAGATGGGTATATAGATAATAGTTGGGTAAATAGATAATAGTTGGGTAAATAGATAATAGATGGGTAAATAGATAATAGATGGGTAAATAGATGAATAGATACATACATAGATTAATAGATACATAAATAGATGGGTAAATAGATAATAGATGGGTAAATAGATAATAGATGGGTATATAGATAATAGTTGGGTAAACAGATAATAGATGGGTAAATAGATAATAGATGGGTAAATAGATAATAGATGGGTAAATAGATGAATAGATACATAAATAGATGGGTAAATAGATAATAGATGGGTAAATAGATAATAGATGGGTAAATAGATAATAG
Source organism: Oncorhynchus keta (assembly GCF_023373465.1). NCBI lineage: Eukaryota > Metazoa > Chordata > Actinopteri > Salmoniformes > Salmonidae > Oncorhynchus > Oncorhynchus keta. The sequence goes on along the minus strand of NC_068449.1, from coordinate 48,347,313 downwards.
ATGGGTATATAGATAATAGTTGGGTAAATAGATAATAGATGGGTATATAGATAATAGATGGGTAAACAGATAATAGATGGGTAAATAGATGAATAGATACCTAAATAGATGGGTAAATAGATAATAGATGGGTATATAGATAATAGTTGGGTAAATAGATAATAGATGGGTAAATAGATAATAGATGGGTATATAGATAATAGATGGGTAAATAGATAATAGATGGGTAAACAGATAATAGATGGGTAAATAGATAATAGTTGGGTAAACAGATAATAGATGGGTAAATAGATGAATAGATACCTAAATAGATGGGTAAATAGATAATAGATGGGTATATAGATAATAGTTGGGTAAATAGATAATAGATGGGCAAATAGATAATAGATGGGTAAAATAATAATAATAATAATATATGCCATTTAGCAGACGCTTTTATCCAAAGCGACTTACAGTCATGTGTGCATACATTCTACGTATGGGTGGTCCCGGGAATCGAACCCACTACCCTGGCGTTACAAGCGCCATGCTCTACCAACTGAGCTACAGAAACAGATAATAGATGGGTAAATAGATAATAGATGGGTAAATAGATAATAGTTGGGTAAACAGATAATAGATGGGTATATAGATAATAGTTGGGTAAATAGATAATAGATGGGTAAATAGATAATAGATGGGTATATAGATAATAGATGGGTAAACAGATAATAGATGGGTAAATAGATGAATAGATACCTAAATAGATGGGTAAATAGATAATAGATGGGTATATAGATAATAGTTGGGTAAATAGATAATAGATGGGTATATAGATAATAGATGGGTAAACAGATAATAGATGGGTAAATAGATAATAGTTGGGTAAACAGATAATAGATGGGTATATAGATAATAGTTGGGTAAATAGATAATAGATGGGTAAATAGATAATAGATGGGTATATAGATAATAGATGGGTAAACAGATAATAGATGGGTAAATAGATGAATAGATACCTAAATAGATGGGTAAATAGATAATAGATGGGTAAACAGATAATAGATGGGTAAATAGATAATAAATGGGTAAATAGATAGATGGGTATATAGATAATAGATGGGTATATAGATAATAGATGGGTAAATAGATAATAGATGGGTAAACAGATAATAGATGGGTATATAGATAATAGTTGGGTAAACAGATAATAGATGGGTATATAGATAATAGTTGGGTAAATAGATAATAGATGGGTAAATAGATAATAGATGGGTATATAGATAATAGATGGGTAAATAGATAATAGTTGGGTAAACAGATAATAGATGGGTATATAGATAATAGTTGGGTAAATAGATAATAGATGGGTAAATAGATAATAGATGGGTAAATAGATAATAGATGGGTAAATAGATAATAGATGGGTATATAGATAATAGTTGGGTAAATAGATAATAGATGGGTAAATAGATAATAGATGGGTATATAGATAATAGATGGGTAAATAGATGAATAGATACATACATAGATTAATAGATACATAAATAGATGGGTAAATAGATAATAGATGGGTAAATAGATAATAGATGGGTATATAGATAATAGTTGGGTAAACAGATAATAGATGGGTAAATAGATAATAGATGGGTAAATAGATAATAGATGGGTAAATAGATGAATAGATAGATTAATAGATGGGTAAATAGATAATAGATGGGTAAATAGATAATAGATGGGTAAATAGATAATAGATGGGTAAATAGATAATAGATGGGTAAATAGATGAATAGATACATAAATAGTTGGGTAAATAGATAATAGATGAGTAAATAGATAATAGTTGGGTAAACAGATAATAGATGGGTAAATAGATAAGGAGAGTGTGAATGTTTGGCAGATGAAAAAGGTTTACATTGCAGTTTGAGATTAGATGAGGTTTTACCTGTTTGAAATGGAATTAAGATAAGAAGACCGTGGGAAAAAGTCAATGACTAAACATAAGTTGAAACTCATCTCTTTGTTCTATATTCAAATCGGCTAAACATAATACATGTGATGTTTAAATATAGTCCGTTTTCATTATTAAGCTGTACTAAAACTATATTCGAAATTAAACGTAAAACTACTAAAACATATTTGACACATTCATCTGAAGATGTATTTTGTTTCTAGCCATGTTCAGTACACTTCATCTGCCGTAGTGTACACTGTAAATCAATTTCAAGGTGCGCAAATCGTCTCACAAACTATCCGCGTTTGTGCTCTCGTGTGTTGACATACAGTGGAGTGAATATTAAAAAAGACGGCTGTTAATAAAAAATTAAAAAAATGAATCTTCGTCTTCTGTCGATCTCCACCCAAATCCCTTATTTCCGCTGTTCGTAATCAAAGATAGTATTTCCAGCTGTGAACTATTTTTGCTCGTTTCCCACTAGTGAAAAGCAGATGGAGTATGGTGCATCGGGATCAGTAATATGCTATTTCCCAGAAATCCACTTCACATCCCGTAACGGGCCCAGCTGTAATTTTTTTCGTGATGTATCACGTCTTGTAGCCATTTGTGGATGATCTGTTCTTTCCAATCAGAGGCTTCGGTGGTGATCTGTAGTCAGCGAATGCAATCAAAGGCCTGTTAAGGTACCTTTTGTTGATTGTGTGTGCGTGCTTGCTTGCATGTTTTTACATCAACGGCTTCTGTTACACATCTATCAGTCCCTAAGCATGTGTGTATTGCTCATTTATACCAGAGCATCTATGACAAGCATGACGCTCATTCTACACTGCATTTCCTGTTTCTGTCCCTATCGCCACGGTGACAACTTCACATATTGTTGACAAGCCCCTGCATGATGTCATATCTTTCCTTTCACATCGGATTCCATCTTCGCAGACTGGCATGCACACAGATTGGAAAATAATGTCTCTGTAATGCTGATATGCTTTTCTGTTATAGGCTTCTACATGAACAACAAACCGTTGCAACAACGAACCATCAATGACCATCAATAGTAGTTTAAAAATAATTAAAACAAGGATTTTTTTGACCAGTCATAGCTCTCATCCTATCGGATCATACGATATATCAGGAATGTCTCAAGGGGCATAATCCAGCCATTTACCGACACTACTTCCCTGTGGACCTCAGTGACACTCTGGGCAACCAAGCTAAATTGGTCTTGTGAAGGGACAATACTGTAGTTGAATGGAGGTGGCATCATGGGTGTAGTGAGTGATGTGAAACATTCTTAAAGTGGCAGATAGAAGTAGACTAAATAGAGCTGACAAGGACTGACAGACAATCGCATCTGTATCTGAACGTTCTGTAACCTTAAAATCCTCCACATCACGCCTGGTGGAATGGATAAAGCCAGCAGTGTGCACACTGGGCTCCACTGAAGCCCAGCTAGATAAACACCATTTAGATCAGTGGTCGCCAACCTTTTCAAGCCTATGATCATTTGATCCCAAGTTCAAATGTAAACCAAGATCTACCACTTGAAAAAAATGACGAAAAAAAAACGAGGCCACGATGTAGTTCCACTTTGTCATTCTTTATTTTTGTTACCTGTCAGTCACAAGCAAAGTATTAATTTAATTATACAAATAGTATAATCAGTGCAACTATCATTCAACATTTTACAAGTCATATTACATTTTTCAATATTTCCACAGGCCTATTACTCATTCACCTTTCATATTTAACCTCAATAATCAGTCAATTACAGGCCTAAGCCAATCATGTACAGTACAGTTCCACTTTACCTTTTTAAACATCATATTTCAAGACACTTCAAAATGACAATACTCAGGTAAGTGCAACTAGCATTCAAAATATTATGACAACAGTCACATCATTCAATTGTTCCAAAATATGTTCACACAAATCACAGCCCTATTCATTACCTCAATAAATCAGTCAATTACAGGCCTAAGCCAATCATGTACAGTACTGTTTCACTTTCCCTTCTTGAACAACATACAACACAGATCATATCCTATTGTAAACAACACATTTCAAACTGGCAATACTCACTCACTCTGGCTGTGGATGAGATCCCCTCCCACACTCACACATTCAATGTGATGGCTGTGATTTCACACTATCAGCAAGTGCTCTGTAGTCTGGCTCAAAGTATCAGCCTTTCTGCGTCAAACTGTCTTGTGAGATGTCTATTAGTTAGACAAGACCTGTTCTTTGACCTGATTATTTTCATCTGTGAACGGCCATCTCACAGAGATATGTCGATCCAAAGTAGGACTTCGCCATAAGTGCGCTGGATGAAATGAGGGGGAACTTTTCAGTGTTTACAAGACCCCAAAATCACTGTCTCTTTATTTATTTATTGATTTGAATTTTACCCCTTTTTCGTGGTATCCAATTGTTGTAGTCGCTACTATCTTGTCTCATCGCTACAACTCCCGTACGGGCTCGGGAGAGACGAAGGTTGAAAGTCATGCGTCCTCCGATACACAACCCAACCAGCCGTACTGCTTCTTAACACAGCGCGCATCCAACCCGGAAGCCAGCCGCACCAATGTATCGGAGGAAACACTGTGCACCTGGCAACCTTGGTTAGCGCGCACTGCGCCCGGCCCGCCACAGGAGTCGCTGGTGCGCGATGAGACAAGGACATCCCTACCGACCAAGCCCTCCCTAACCTGGACGACGCTAGGCCAATTGTGCGTCGCCCCACGGACCTCCCGGTCGCGGCCGGTCTCTTGATCTTGCTTTCAACTCTATGTCATTTTGCAATTCAATTATCTCCACGTCAACTCCGATTGGTAAAGCATATACTTGCTGGAATTTGGCAGCCACCTCCTGAATCCCAATGGGGAGGAAAGGCTTTGAGATAAATGCAACAACATCCTCTGTCATTTAACTCCTGAAAACGCCTGCTTCAATTCAGATGCCAGTTTCTCCAGGTGGGCACAGAATTCTTGCGGGAGAAAAACACCTTTGTTTCCGATGCAACATTTTCTCCAGGTTTGGGAAGTGCACCGGCCTTCCATTCCTCAGCTGAGGCCCACACCCCCACCGTGGCCTTAATTGACAGCGTTGATCATGTGAGCGGGAATGCTGTTATCATCAACATAACGTTTAAACTCGTTGTAAATGTCCTCACCTCTCAGCCTCCCTTTTAATGGTAAGACTCCTTAGTAGTTGAAACCTTAAAAGCCATGCGAACAAACACCATCAGCTGTGCAGTGTCTATCATATCCTGGGATTAGTTAAATTGCAGTGAAAAAAACTCAGTGATATCCTTGAGCACTTGTTGATTCACGTCCTCCTATAACAACTCTACCCTTCTTGTCACAGTGGCTGGGCCACTTGGGACACTTCCGACAGCATTTTTAGTGTCCTCTTTGTTTTTCAAATTCTTTGAATAACGTCTCGGGGGGCAACAGCCATTGCCTCCAGGTATAGCTCTCCATCAGTGAACGGGTTCTTATGTTTAGCCAAGAGATGGCTGACACGGAAGGATGCCTCTGTTGCACTCCCCTTACTTTTAGCTGCTGGTTTGTGTCGTGGAAATTTCCTCTATTTACCAAATCATGGGAGCAAACCACACACACACAAGTCAGAGTTAGTTATCAAAGTCCATCTTTAATTATATAAGCTCTATAGCATTTTGACTTTCAACAGTTCAGTATCTCTAATGAAAAGTTGAGAGTCACCACACAATGGCAAAATGGGATCCTTTATAGCAAAGATCACACATAGTCAGACCGCATAGACATAATTCATTGTTCAGCTTTGTCTCCTTTCTCAAACCCCAGAACCATAAACCAATCCTCCATATCAACAGGCATATATCAAATTGTCATTTAGATACAACCAACCCTAAATACAACCAATCCTGGACAAACTCACGGAGAGGAGGGTGAGGCTATAGGTTAAGATAAAAGCAACATGAGAGGGAGCATAGAATGATTCCAGACACTGCAACCCTTCTTTCCCCACTAGAAAAGGTAGGGAGTAAAAGATATGTTTACACATGATGACACTTTGACCTCTCCCCTCTCTGCGGCCCATGCAACTTAGTCTTGACATAGAACAGATAACTGCAACCTTGCCACAGTATTATACAAAAACACCATTCTGATGAGAAGTAACTTACACACATTTGATGAATATAAAACATCTTACGTATGTTAGCAACAAATTCTGAATCTTCCACGACATTTGGTAAAAAGCGACAGCTGTGCCTTCAATATAGACTTGAGCTCATCAACTTTCTTTGAAAGAAGCGTGCTCTTTAGCAGGTAGGTTTCTTTGGGATGGATGGTGGTGGTGCCCTCCACGTTACCCCTTATAGCGAGCACTACAGCCTGGTGGCAAATCCTGTTGTCCTTAACTGGGCATCCGCCATCGTTTCGTTAGTTTGATGCTTCCAAGATCGACGGGTTGGTTACACCTGATTTAAATGGAGATGGGGTTGTGGCTCCAGAGTTACATGGAGTACTAGATGAATGGTATTACATGTCTATAGATAGAGGAGTTACAGGGACACATTGGCCACCCTATATCAGTCGCTATATAGGCCCAATCTGACACAATCACCGGAGTGAACCCCAAAATGGCTGCCATGTAAAGACACATTGTTCCATTCTACTGGCTCATGGAAGATCCAACATGGGTGACAGCTTCATCTGATTTAGCCATTATATTAACTGATCATTACAAGTCTATGGATTCAACAGGAGAATATGACAGTACTGTGATATTGCTTGGTCTGATTAACAGAAATGTTACTTTAATTCAAATTGAACCTAACCTCTGATTATGTACCCATCTGTTTATGTGAAGGGGAAAAGCCAGTGGTACAACCATATTAAAATGAGTTGACATGTAGGCCTTTATTCATCTTGAGTCATTTTATTTCCACTCAACTTCTCTCCTGTATAAGTGACTTCTAAGATGATGAACTTCTGCAAAGTGAGAGAAATCTTCAGGTGCATATAGGTAGAGAAGAGCGACTTTGCAGTGGCTCGCTACACACACACCCCCACACACACCCCGTCACTTCACCTACATAACAGCAGGTCTGTCGTCTAAGACCTTGGCCACAGCGCTACAAAGACGTTAATGAGACGTCGTCACATGGACACTAAAGACGGGGGAAAGAGACATGATCATTATTCAACACAGGTGCAGCTGTTGTGTTCGCTACTGAAGAGGAGAAAGAAAGGGATGGATAGAGAGAAAAGACAGAAAGGAAGAGATGCTGACAGGTGAGGCAAAGCGAGACGGACCCACACTCAAAAAATGTAACAAATATAACGTGAAATATACACAGTGTAGAAAACATTAGGAACATCTTCCTAATATTCAGTTGCACCCCCCTATGCCCTCAGAACAGCCTTGATTTGTCTGGGCATGGACTCTACAAGGTGTCGAAAGTGTTCCACAGGGATGCTGGCCCATGTTGACTCCAATGCTTGCCACAGTTGTGTCAAGTTGGCTGTATGTTCTTTGGCTGGTGGACCATTCTTGATACACACGGGAAGCTGTTGAGCGTGGAAAAACCCAGCAGCATTGCAGTTCTTGACACACAAACCAGTGCGCCTGGTACCTACTACCCCCTTCAAAAGGCACATAAATCTTTTGTCCTGCCCATTCACCCTCTGAATAACACACATACAGTGGGGCAAAAAAAGTATTTAGTCAGCCACCAATTCTGAAAGTTCTCCCGCTTAAAAAGATGAAAGGCCTGTAATTTTCATTATACAGTGCCTTGCGAAAGTATTCGGCCCCCTTGAACTTTGCGACCTTTTGCCACATTTCAGGCTTCAAACAAAGATATAAAAAAATATATAAAACTGTATTTTTTTGTGAAGAATCAACAACAAGTGGGACACAATCATGAAGTGGAACGACATTTATTGGATATTTCAAACTTAACAAGTCAAAAACTGAAAAATTGGGCGTGCAAAATTATTCAGCCCCCTTAAGTTAATACTTTGTAGCGCCACCTTTTGCTGCGATAACAGAGCTGTAAGTCACTTGGGGTATGTCTCTATCAGTTTTGCACATCGAGAGACTGAAATCTTTTCCCATTCCTCCTTGCAAAACAAAAAGCATTTGTGAACAGCAGTTTTCAGTTCTTTCCACAGATTCTCGATAGGATTCAGGTCTGGACTTTGACTTGGCCATTCTAACACCTGGATATGTTTATTTTTGAACCATTCCATTGTAGATTTTGCTTTATGTTTTGGATCATTGTCTTGTTGGAAGACAAATCTCCATCCCAGTCTCAGGTCTTTTGCAGACTCCATCAGGTTTCTTCCAGAATGGTCCTGTATTTGGCTCCATCCATCTTCCCATCAATTTTAACCATCTCCCCTGTCCCTGCTGAAGAAAAGCAGGCCCAAACCATGATGCCACCATGTTTGACAGTGGGGATGGTGTCTTCAGGGTGATGAGCTGTGTTGCTTTTACGCCAAACATAACGTTTTGCATTGTTGCCAAAAGGTTCAATTTTGGTTTCATCTGACCAGAGCACCTTCTTCCACATGTTTGGTGTGTCTCCCAGGTGGCTTGTGGCAAACTTTAAACTATAATTTTTATGGATATCTTTAAGAAATGGCTTTCTTCTTGCCACTCTTCCATAAAGGCCAGATTTGTGCAATATACGACTGATTGTTGTCCTATGGACAGAGTCTCCCACCTCAGCTGTAGATCTCTGCAGTTCATCCAGAGTGATCATGGGCCTCTTGGCTGTATCTCTGATCAGTCTTCTCCTTGTATGAGCTGAAAGTTTAGAGGGACGGCCAGGTCTTGGTAGATTTGCAGTGGTCTGATACTCCTTCCCTTTCAATATTATCGCTTGCAGTGCTCCTTGGGATGTTTAAAGCTTGGGAAATCTTTTTGTATCCAAATCCGGCTTTAAACTTCTTCACAACAGTATCTCGGACCTGCCTGGTGTGTTCCTTGTTTTTCATGATGCTCTCTGCGCTTTTAACGGACCTCTGAGACTATCACAGTGCATGTGCATTTATACGGAGACTTGATAATAATAATAATAATAATATATGCTATTTAGCAGACGCTTTTATCCAAAGCGACTTACAGTCATGTGTGCATACATTCTACGTATGGGTGGTCCCGGGAATCGAACCCACTACCCTGGCGTTACAAGCGCCATGCTCTACCAACTGAGCTACAGAAGGACCCACGTGGATTGTATTTATCATCATTAGTCATTTAGGTCAACATTGGATCATTCAGAGATCCTCACTGAACTTCTGGAGAGAGTTTGCTGCACTGAAAGTAAAGGGGTTAATAATTTTGCACGCCCAATTTTTCAGTTTTTGATTTGTTAAAAAGGTTTGAAATATCCAATAAATGTCATTCCACTTCATGATTGTGCCCCACTTGTTGATTCTTCACAAAAAAATACAGTTTTATATCTTTATGTTTGAAGCCTGAAATGTGGCAAAAGGTCGCAAAGTTCAAAGGGGCCGAATACTTTCGCAAGGCACTGTAGGTACACTTCAACTATGACAGACAAAATGAGAAGAAAAAAATCCAGAAAATCACAATTTATTTGCAAATTATGGACAATGGACAAATGGACAATGACCCCAAGCATACCTCCAAAGTTGTGGCAAAATGGCTTAAGGACAACAATGTCAAGGTATTGGAGTGGCCATCACAAAGCCTTGACCTCAATCCTATAGAAAATGTATGGGCAGAACAGAAAAAGTGTGTGTGAGCAAGGAGGCCTACAAACCTGACTCGGTTACACCAGCTCTGTCAGGAGGAATGTGCCAAAATTCGACCAAGCTTAACTGACCTAAAACAGGGAATTTTTACTAGGATTAAATGTCAGGAATTGTGAAAAACTGAGTTTAAATGTATTTGGCTAAGGTGTATGTAAACTTCCGACTTCAACTGTATATCCATTTGTATATGTGAAATATAAAGAATATATTTCCATACAAATGTATTACAAATACATTTAAAATCTGTCACACATTAAAATACATTTCAAAATGCATATTTTTGTATCCTAAAATGCATCCCCCAAAATATATCTAAAAAAATCTGTATGAGACAAAAATAGAACCAGACAGTGATCGCTCGTTGGCATGTCCACCTGTACCTCCCTATAAATATGAGCACGACTGCTCCTCAGCCCTGGCTGGCCGGCGTGTAATTTTTATACGATAACTGCAGCAATCACTCTGGTTGGCAAATCTGAGATGCTCATGCCAACATCAGATGTGAGCATGCAGGACAAAAGCAGTTCAGGTAATGTTATAGCAAGGTAGACTTGATTCAGGGAAGCCGAGGTGTAGACTTGAGACAGAGGATTCAGGGAAGCCCGAGGTGTAGACTTGAGACAGAGGATTCAGGGAAGCCCGAGGTGTAGACTTGAGACAGAGGATTCAGGGAAGCCCGAGGTGTAGACTTGAGACAGAGGATTCAGGGAAGCCCGAGGTGTAGACTTGAGACAGAGGATTCAGAGAAGCCTGAAGTGTAGACTTGAGACAGAGGATTCAGGGAAGCTGAGGTGTAGACTTGAGACAGAGGATTCAGGGAAGCCCGAGGTGTATACTTGAGACAGAGGATTCAGGGAAGCAGACTTGAGACAGAGGATTCAGGGAAGCTGAGGTGTAGACTTGAGACAGAGGATTCAGGGAAGCTGAGGTGTAGACTTGAGACAGAGGACTCAGGGAAGCCGAGGTGTAGACTTGAGACAGAGGATTCAGGGAAGCCTGAGGTGTAGACTTGAGACAGAGGATTCAGGGAAGCCCGAGGTGTAGACTTGAGACAGAGGATTCAGGGAAGCCCGAGGTGTAGACTTGAGACAGAGGATTCAGGGAAGCCTGAGGTGTAGACTTGAGACAGAGGATTCAGGGAAGCTGAGGTGTAGACTTGAGACAGAGGATTCAGGGAAGCCCGAGGTGTAGACTTGAGACAGAGGATTGTAAGTGGGGGCATCCAGCAAAACAGGTTGTGGCTGCGTTCAGGGTTCATTGGCCAACAGAGGCCCTGGCTAGCTGGAGGTAGAGATGCAGAGAGGGGAACCTGGGTAAGATGTGCATGCACTGCCTTGCTCCTTTCCAAAGCTCTTGAACTCACAGCAGTTTCTCTCGGTGTACCTCCGTCAGAGGTCCCTATTAAAGAGCATGAAAGGGGTCGCCTGAAAGGGTGGAGAGGAAAAGAAGTCGGGGCAGAAGAGAACGGGGGGGATCTGAGTGTGGTGTCCCACAGGCCTCTCCTGAGACTCACCATATCAACACCCTCTAGATCAGACACAGGATAATCAATTACCTTTTCATCCTACCTTCCTCTCCATCACAGACACTCGCTTCAAGGCCGGGGAAAGACGGAAAAGTCCGGTTCTTTTTTTATTGCCACTTCACAACGCTCTCGCACTGCCTTTTTGTCAGGAGTGAGTGGGGATGATTTCATATTCTGTAAACATGTCTACATGGAGGTTGTTTGAGTAGCACACCTAAAAAGGCATCTGATATGGAGTTATCCTTCTCCAAATATCTATTCTATTTCTCTCACTTTTTTCTGTCCGGGTCCAACCACCAGCTCGATTGGCAAACCTGTTTCTTGGCAACGCAACAGTTTAGTGTGGGATATTGAATTGACCTGCATATTCACAGTATTACACACGCACCACTTCATGTCCAGCAGATCTATGCTTGGATATTACCCAAAATATTATGTGTCTTTTGAGGAATTAGAGCTTTTGTCAATGTAGAGTACTTCTACCACCTGATTGCACCTCTATTCAAAGTAATAACTAAATACAATGAGAGACAAAGCTATAGCAGTTTCCATATTTTCTGCATAAACGCTGTACACTTGAATGATTTTAAAACATTGCTCATAGTTTAATATAATAATAATAATAGTTTATTAGGTTGACATTGGATGTGCAGCACACAATGTGTGTAGTGTTTCAGTACTCCCACCATTTGTGACATTGTCTAACATTTTATTATGACTAAAACAGTAACGATTGGAAGAGTATCCTGACTGTGGAAAAAAATTGTATCTGAAAGACACCACAGTGAAAGTAACCCCATGTAAATTCACAAGTCAATAAAATAAATAAAGTTCTGCACTGTAAAATACAAAAAACAAAAATCTTTACCATGAAATGTTTCTATAAGATTGAACATTTACAGTAGAGATGTCGTGGCAGGTTAGGGGAGGGAGTAGTTCAAAGCACCCACTCTTTCTTTCCCTCTTCTTTCTTTCTCAAGGTGAGTGTGTTCAGCCTGTTCCACTGAACATCCCAGAGTTAATAGAATTAAAATCGATGACAATCTTGTTTCGCTTGGGCTTGAACTGCCTGCGAACAAACAGACACACACACACACAGAGGGAGAGAGCGTTGAGAAGAGGAGAAAAAGCAAGTCACTCTTTGTGAAGCCATGAACTTTTCCGGAACTTGTTCAGCACAGGGACAGTTTTGAGTCAGAGACAGGGGGAGGAGGCAGAGACAAAGATGAAGGGATGGGAGATGGGTAAAACAAAAAGAGAGAAAGAAAAAAACTAGTATTTTTCTCCTGCGCCCAGGAAGGAGCTCTGGGGGATCCAATTACCCATAAGCTCGCCTGGGGAGAGGGGGTGCAGGGTGGAGCGGCCGCCCCCTCGAGGAGGTAATGACAGGGACCAGGGACGCATTTTGCCCCCTTATCGCCACAACCCCCTGCCGAGGTCCCCAATACCAGCAGAGAGTAGACTTCTCCTGTCCTCATCGCTCTCTTTATGTCTCTTTACTTATCTCTCGCTGTCCCTCTTTCTCAGTCCCCATGCCTGGACTCCCTGTACAGACCTGAGGCTGTATAGTTAGATCAAGTCTATTAGCAGGACCCCTGGATCTGTCCCGGGGCCCTGGAAAGAGAGGCCTGTAAGCAAGCACATCACAGGCTTCATCCCAAATGGCACCCTATATAGTGGATTACTTTTGACCAGTGCCTAGGGCACCACTTGGGACGTAAAAAGTTTTGTAGCACAACAGCTACCATTACCGCAGTGAAATGGCAGGCCACTAGCCTTTCTGGAGGCTTTTTATAAAGCAGTTTCTTAACACCTTGTCGTGGCGTACGTGCCCAAGCAGAAGAGAAGAGGCACTGTAGCGCGTCACAGTTCACCACTGCACGACACACTAAAAGCCTTGCTGCCTTGTAAAATGCCACCACTAATAGCGTTCCAGGACACCTTTCATTCTGAAGACAGACCCACCGTCCTGCACAGACACGTCCGTAGCCTGTTCACAGGCGCGCACACACACACACACACACACACACACACGGAATGAATACTGCTTTGCTGCCTTTAAATCGCAAGGCCAAAGATGTTCTCACTCAATCAAATCAAAATGTTATGTCGCATGCGCCAAATACAACAGGTGTAGTAGACCTTACCGTGAAATGCATACTTACAAGCCCTAAACCAAACGCACATTATTTTAAAGTAAGAAAATACTTGCGGGGGGAAAAAAAATAAAAAAAATAACGAGGCTATATACAGGGGGTCCCGGTACCGTGTCAACGTGTTGGGGTACAGGTTAGTCAAGGTAATATGTAGAGTACCAGTCAAAAGTTCAGACACACCTACTCATTCAAGGGTTTCTTTATTTTGACTATTTTCTACATTGTAGTGAAGCCATAAACTATGAAACGCATATGAAATCATGTCACCCCAAAAAAGTGTTAAATCAAAATATATTTCATTTGAGCCACCCTTGGCCTTGACAGCTTTTCACACTCTTGGCATTCTCTCAACCAGCTTCATGAGGTAGTCACCTGGAATACATTTCAATGAACAGGTGCACCTTGATAAGTGAATTTGTGGAATTTCTTTCCTTAATGCGTTTGAGCCAATCAGTTGTGTTGTGACAAGGTAGGGGGTATACAGAAGATAAACCTTTTTGTGAGAAGACCAAGTCCATATTATGGCAAGAACAGCTCAAATAAGCAAAGAGAAATGAGAGCATCATTACTTTAAGACATGAAGGTCAGTCAACATGGATAATTTCAAGAACTATGGAACTGGCTCTCATGAGTTACCGCCAAAGGTAAGGAAGACCCAGAGTTAGCTCTGCTGTAAATCCACAATCAGCTCATCTTACTCACGTTGAGGGAGAGGTTGTTGTCCTGGCACGACACTGCCAGGTCTCTGACCTCCTCCCTGTAGGCTGTCTCACTGTTGTCGGTGATCAGGCCTACCACCGGTGTCGTTGGCAAACGTAATGATAGTGTTGGAGTCGTGCGTGGCCATGCAGTCGTGAGGTGAACAAGGAGTACAGGAAGAGACTAAGCATGCACCCCTGAGAGGCCCCCGTGTTGAGGGTCAGCATGGCAGATGTGTTGTTGCCTACCCTTACCACCTGGGGGCGGCCCGTCAGGAAGTCCAGGATCCAGTTGCAGAGGGAGGTGTTAGTGATGAGCTTTGAAGGCACTATGGTGTTGAACGCTGAGCTGTAGTCAACGAACAGCATTCTCACGTAGGTGTTCCTTTTGTCCAGGTGGGAAAGGGCAGTTTGGAGTGCAATGGAGATTCCATCATCTGTGGATCTGTTGGGGCGGTATGCAAATTGTAGTCGGTCGAGGGTTTCAAAGCACTTCATGGCTACAGACGTGAGTGCTACAGGGCGGTAGTCATTTAGGCAGGCTACCTTGGCGTTCTTGGGCACAGGGACTATGGTGGTCTGCTTGAAACATGTAGGTATTACAGACTCGTTCAGGGAGAGGTTTGAAATGTCAGTGAAGACACCTGCCAGTTGGTCAGCGCATGCTCTGAGTACGAGTCCTGGTAATCTGTCTGGCCTTGTGAATGTTCACCTGTGTTCACATCGGCTACGGAGAGCGTGATCACACAGTCGTCCGGAACAGCTGGTGCAGTGTTGCTTGCCTTGAAGCAAGCATAGAAGGCATTTAGCAAGTCTGGTAGGATCGCGTTACGGGCAGCTCGCGATTGGGTTCCCCTTTGTAATCCATAATAGTTTACAAGCTCCGCCACATCCGACGAGCATCAGAGCCGGTGTCGTAGGATCCAATCTTAGTCCTGTAAAGATGCTTTGCCTGTTTGATGGTTTGTCAGAAGGCATAGTGGGAAAGTCTTGCAGCTTAGCATCCGCATCATCAGACCACTTCCGTAATAAGCGAGTCACTGGTACTTTATGCTCGAGTGCTTGCTTGTAAGAAAAAAACAGTAGGATAGAATTATGGTGAGACTTTCCAAGTGGTGGGAGAGCTTTGTATGCGTCTGTGTGGAGTAAAGGTCTAGAGGCTGTTTTTTTTGCCCTCTGGTTGCGCATCCTGGTAGAAATGAGGTTTCCTGCATTAAAGCTCCTAGTGGCCGGGGACACTGTTCCTGGGTGAGCATTCTCGTTTGCTTATGGCCTTACACATCTCGTTGAGTGCGGTCTTAGTCCCTGCATCGGTTTGTGATGACACTATTTACCAAGCTTATCATCAGGTACTCTACCTCAGGCCAACAAAACCTTGAGACTTCCTTAATATTAGAGGTCGCGCACCAGCTGTTGACAAATAGACCACCACCCGTGTTACCGGAGGTTGCGGACTTGTTGATGCACAGAAAACCCAGCCAACTTTATATTATTCATGTCCTTGTTCAGCCATGACTCAGTGAAACATTAGACATTACAGTTAATGTCCCATTGGTAGGATGGTCTCGAACGGAGCTCATCCAGTTTATTTTCCAGAGATTGCGCGTTAGCCCGTAGGAGAGATGGTAAAGGCATTTTCAAAGGCTACATTTCAGTCCACTTAACATTTGACAAACTACAGTAAATTTTACAAAACACAAATTGTATTTTTCTGTAATGCCTATTTTTGGAAAGGGGACGGTGCTCAACCAACGTGAGTCGACGCTCTACCAAAGAAAGAAAAAAGTACTCCTAATTGAAAAGGAAAAGGCGTAACACTTGCTCACCATTAGAAATGTGTTTTTTTTAAGCAGGGTTAAAAGATTAATGCTTCAGCCTTCAATAAAGTAAATAATTCTTATGTACAAATAAAGGTCAATTCAACTGGTTATACAGCGTCAACACTGATTCATTCATTCGTGTATTTTCCTCAAGGTCAAAAATGTTCCTTGAAACTTCTATTGAGTATGCGATCCAGTTAAGAGTCAAATTTAATACACGCTTTCGGTCCAAAATGCCAACGGGATACAGACGGAAAATAAAGAAAGAGGGATGGAGGAAAGGAGAGGAATAAAATATTAATCGCAAATGTGTAGGAGGAAGTACATGATCAGCTAGCTCAAGGATTTGGCCTCGTTTCCCAAACTCGGTTCTGGGGATCCCCCTGGGTGCACATTTTGGTTTTTGCCCTAGCACTACACAGCTGATTTAAAATAATCTAAGCTTGATGGGGGCACCAGGATTGAGTTTTGGAAACCATGAGCTAGAGGACAACCTGAATAGGTGTGTGTGTGCATCCTCAATAAAACCAGCTAGTGGAAGTAAACTCTACCCCCATATGAACACATCTTCAAAGCTTTCTGTATATATATATATATATATATATTTTTTTTTTATATCATCAGTGGAAGTGTATGGGTACATCCCAAATGGCACCGAATTCCCTGTAGAGTGCACTACGTTTGACCAGTGCCCTATGGGTAGTGCCATAAAGTAGGGCACTATATAAGGAACAGGGTGCCATTTGGAACGGTGCCATTTGGAACGCAAACACACATTATGTATATATATATATATATAATATATATATAGTATTTTCTGGCTTCCTGTCTCCAGCAGTAAAAGTCTTATTTGATCTGACGAGGATGAAGTATTAAGACTGTATTTAAATACCTGAGCTGTAACCCTGTGTGTGTAATGTGGCTCAGGGGGAGATTTCCAAGCATGTGTGGTAGCGAGACATTTCAATGGGAATCAATTAAAGAACGTTCTGCTTGTTCATGTAACTGCAAAAATATGCTTTATTTTTCCCAGTGTGTATATGTGTATCTATAGAGTATGCATGTGTTGTTCGGGGTCTATACAGTTTGTTAAAAGTCCTGCAACGGGTCGGATACCCACGATTCCCTGCGGTTGAGCCGCAAAAATAAATAAATAGTAAAAAATAATAATAATCGGTTTGCGAGTGGAATGAAAACATTCAATATGCGGATCAGAACAATTACATTGCGGGTTGGAATTTTTTTCAACCAAGATTAATAAAAAAAAATACAAACCCAGGAACTTGTTGTGTTGAACTGTGTTGCAAAATCAATTAGGCTATGTGAGCGGTGAGGCAGACATTGCCTGGGCCTAGGCTCCCAGCCACATAACCAGAGAGTGGAACAGGAAACTGTCCAATAGTAGAATGTGCGGTGCTGAAACATTCCTCAATTTGTCGACGTGCAGATCTTATGTTTCCTTCTGCCACGTGACAATATGTTGCAAAGTTTATTTCCCCTGACTACTAGCTCACGTGAAGATGGGTAACGTAACAGGAGAAATAAAACCAAAAAGGTCAAATACACCATTGTGAAAACTGGTGCTGCTCGATTGAAATCGCCGATTTGGAAGGGTTTTGGAGTAGTTGTGGACAAGGACGACAGCAACCCAGTAGATGGATACACAGCCTGCAAAAGAGCAAGCAGGTATTTGTTAATGATAATTTAGTAGATTATATTAATTCAGGCTTTTGATCACACACACACACAGCCATATCAAGTTTAAACTTGTGCAGCTGGTAAAAAAGTTTGAGTAGCCAATAGCCTACAAAATAAATGAATGCTATTTTTCCAGCCTATAGCCTATTTGATTCTGTGAATTGTTTACATTTCAATTAAACTGTTTAATTAGCCAAATAATATTGAATGTAAAGGTATTGTTTTGTCGGCTACAGGCTTACATTTGGTAGTAAGAAAGCCTATAGAATGCTCTTTTTCAAATGTGAGTTGTCAATGTGCCGCATCGCATTGTGAAAATATAATTCTTAAAGAGGAGCTGAACTTCATGATTTGGTCTAGTTTTTCGACTTGGTCATTAAGAAATGCTGCAGCCATGACTGAAGCCAAACGAGAGTTGTCTTGTGGGGACCGTCAATAAATTAGTTCATTAGGCCCAATCTATAGATTTCACATGACTGGGAATACAGATATGCATCTGTTGGTCACAGATACCTTAAAAAAAAGGTAGGGGCGTGGATCAGAAAACCAGTCAGTATCTGGTGTGACCACCATTTGCTTCGTGCAGCTTGACACATCTCCTTCGCATAGAGTTGATCAGGCTGTGCGAAGTTCCTGTATATTGGCGGTAACTGCAACACATTGATCCAGAGCATCTCAAACAGGCTCAATGGGTGATGTGTGAGTCGGCAGGCCATGGAAGAACTGGGATATTATCAGCTTCCAGGAATTGTGTACAGATCCTTGCGACATGGGGCCGTGCATTATCATGGTGAAACATGAGGTGATGGATGACTGTCATGACAATGGGCCTCAGGATCTCGTCACGGTATCTCTGTGCATTCAAATTGGCATTGATAAAACGCAATTGTATTTGTTCTCTGTAGTTTATGCCTGCCCATACCATAACCCCACCATGGGCCACTCTGTTCACAACATTGACATCAGAAAACCACTTGCTCACACAACGTCTGCCAGGTACAGTTGAAACCGGGACTCATCGGTGAAGAGCACACTTCTCCAGCGTGCCAGTGGCCATCGAAGGTGAGCACTGCGGACAGGTCAAGACCCTGGTGAGGATGATGAGCACGCAGATTAGCTTCCCTGAGACAGTTTCTGACAGTTTGAGCAGAAATTCTTCAGCTTTTCAAACCCTCAGTCTGGGTGGTTAGTCGGATGTGGAGGTCCTGGGCTGGCATGGTTACAAGTGGTCTGCGGTTGTGAGGTCGGTTGGACTTACTGGCAAATTCTCTAAAAACAGAAACAGCTTATGGTGGAGAAATGTTATTCTCTGGCAACAGCTCTGGAGGACTTTCTTGCAGTCAGCATGCCAATTGAACACTCCCTCAAAACTTGAGACATCTGTGGCATTGTGTTCTGTGACAAAACTGCACATTTTAGAGTGGCCTTTTATTGTCCCCAGCACAAGGTGCATCTGTGTAATGATCACGCTGGTTAATAAGCGTCTTGATATGCCACAACTGTCAGGTGGATGGATAATCTTGGCAAAAGAGAAATGCTCACTAACAGGGATGTAAACACATCTGTGCATAACATTTGAGAGAAATAAGCTTTTGTGAGTGTGGAACATTTCTGGGATCTTTTATTTCAGCTCATGAAACATGAGACCAACACCATACATGTTGCGTTTATATTTTTGTTCAGTATAGAATATGTAGAGACATGACATTTATCAAAATATATATCTGCTCCTTTCATCACACCTCTTTCCACACACTCACACCCCCCCCACCCACTCAATCCGGTGTTGTTTGTGAGAGCAGATTGGCAGCAGGAAGTTAGTTGTAGGCTGTATGGGGTCTGGTGCAGTCTGGCACTGCTGACCCCCCCCCAGTAGTCCCAGGACAGGTCATTAGTGGGTAGGGTTTACACCCCTGAAACAACCATCATATCCAGGCACTAACCCCCCCCACCATGCCCCAACCCTCTGACACGCATGTATACAGGTTCAAAAACACAAGTGTGTAACCCCGAGGGGAACGCCATCTAAGCTCCAACCCTGTTTGTTTGGAACCTCTTCTCACAGAACTGCCAGCCCTCTCTGGCTGGCAGATGTCAATTAAGTCATCCACACTCCTCTTCCCTCCATCCAGGAGCAATACACACACACACACACACACACACACACACACACACACACACACACACACACACACACACACACACACACACACACACACACACACACACACACACACACACACACACACACACACACACACACGGCGGCTCAGGAGACTCACTTGTATTGGATCCCTGCCAAGTTAAGCAGCCGTCTGGAGGCAGTCATTTCAGGGATGTCGTGGTACTTGTCTGACAAATAAATCACGTCCTTTATACCTGTAGGTAAGAGACAGCGAGGGGAAAGAGGGAGGGATGGATGGAGGGGAAAATAGAGGGAGAGAGAGTCAATTATCTATCGGACAGGCTCGGGATGATGGTGAGTGGTGACTAAGGGAGGGAGGGAGGTGTCAGTAAACCCTGCAGAGTGGAGAGGGAGGAGGGGTGCAATTGAGTGTGTGTACTGTATGGGGGAGGTCGATAAACCCTCAACAGCAGGCAGAGTCCAATACCGAGAACTAAAGACGAAGCAGGAAATCTACCAACCCCAGCTGTCATCTTTAAAAGCACCCCCTTCCCGCTTAATGGAGGTGTGTGTGTGTGTGTGTGTGTGTGTGTGTGTGTGTGTGTGTGTGTGCCTAAGCGGTATACAACAGGGCCTGGCTCGATTAGTATATCTACCATACCATCATGCTTGGGAGGTCCTCGGCTCCCTACACAAACACAATATACACACACACAATATCACTCTGGCAAAAAGGTCACATACAGCAGGTGCCCGCCTTATCTGCCAACACCCCACTGAAACCCCCCTAAACTGCAGAGATAGGATTGGTTGTCCCCCATGGCTCTGTGCTGGGCCCGCCTGATATCTTCCCCGCATCATCAGAGCTTTAGGAGCCGCTGGCTCAATCCGGCTCAGCGTTACCCAGCATGGCTTCCCAGTCTCACCTGCCCTGTATTATCGGACAGTTTCATCTGCAGGAAACTGTGAGAGAACCGGTATTTATCCTGTGATCCGCTGAGGGGAGACCACGCAGAGTGAATTCTTTTCACCACAGTAGATAAAGAGCGACGGACTATAGGGCTGGCTGGTGGTGTTACTGTTAGCGCCACTATCTATACAGGGAGTGAAAGACAGGCTAGACAGTGGTGATAATATCCACTCACCTGGTATGGACTGGACTGTTAAGCTCATCATATTCTCTTCACTTCGTATCACACCAGTAGCTGTACAGTTACTACTCTGATCGCTGATGTTATAACAGGAGAGAAAGGCCAGCATGTGGCGCTACTGAAATCTAACTAATCACAGTAGAGCAGAGGCCATTATGTCTGGTCCTGGCAATCCAGGGCGCATGCGGGTTTGCCCTAACACTACACACCTGATGCCACTCGTCGTCAAACCTTTTACTAGTGGAATCAGGTGTGTAGTGCAGATTAAGAAACACTGGTCTGAACGACTACAAGAGCAAAGCTTTCTTCACCACAACGACACAGACGACTATTCAAAAGAAACATTAGCAGCGGATAAAAATGTACGAAAAACAACAAAAGCATATCTGAATGTGTCTGGCCTAACAATGGATCAGATAAATAGATCAAACGCACAAAGCGTCGCTTCTCCCAAGTGGAAGTAACAAAGAGCTTTGTGGTCGGATTGTTTGCAGCCGTAGAAGGCCACAGAGTGCAGAGGCAGTACGTGGGCGCGTTCCTTTATTCGTAAATCACCCGCTGAAAATAATATCTCAGATATTTGGATTTGCATATAAGGTATTATCATTATTCCCAGGTGTATTGGCTTTGAAAAGCACAGATGCAATGAGTGTGAATCTACGTCCTTAAAAACAAAAAACCCACCTATGACATTCTTGGGAAGAACTTGAACACCGCAAAGAAAACAATGGAAGAAGGGCCTCCCGGGTGGCGCAGTGGTTAAGGGCGCTGTACTGCAGCGCCAGCTGTGTCACCAGAGACCCTGGGTTCGCAATTCCGCGACCGGGAGGTCCGTGAGGCGACGCACAATTGGCCTAGGATCGTCCGGGTTAGGGAGGGCTTGGCCGGTAGGGATATCCTTATATCATCGCGCACCAGCGACCCCTGTGGCGGGCCGGGCGCAGTGCACGCTAACCAAGGTTGCCAGGTGCACGGTGTTTCCTCCGACACATTGTCTGCTTCGTCTCGAGCCCGTACGGGAGTTGTAGCAATGAGACAAGATAGTAGCTACTGAAAATAATTGGATACCATGAAATTGGGGGAAAAAAAGGGGTAAAAAAAAACAAAAAAACAATGTAAGAAAAAAAACTTTTCCCCGCAAAAAATAAATAACCGCAACAAATAAATAAAACATTGAATCAAACTTACTTATTGACGTAATGTCCGGGTGTGAGTTTGCATATGGTAGCAGTCTGAACGGGGATAATGCCAGTGTTCCAATAAACAAACCATGAATAAAAATGCACACACAAAGGACTGTCAATATTTCCTAGCTCTGCAGGATCCGCTGGGGTGTGATGGAAGGGGAATAATGATTGGTGGTGGTGATGGTGAGGGCCACAGGGTGTCTGTGTGCTCCAGCAGTAGGTGTTGCTCATGCTGTCAGACCACCAGGACTCTTTAAGTAGCACAGAGGGGCAAATCAGGGAGATGGCTTGAAATTACACTGGTTTATTTTGGCAGAGAAATGTGTGTGTGTGTGTGTGTGTGTGTGTGTGATGTCCTTACTATGTAATTGGGCAACTGGGAATTTCGTTTTGATGTGTGTAAGGAAGGCGCGGGCTGTGTGTGTGTTCTGTGGGCCGAGATATGGTCGTTTGGGGGTGCAGTGCTTATGAAGTGGGGTTTCGCTGCCTCACGGCTCTAATAAGAAGGAAAAGCCTCTAGAGGATCCAAGATCAGCCCAACCAACAGCCTGGAGTTAACAGGCTGCAGCATGGAGAAGTGGTGTGTGTTTCTGTTTGAAAGCGTTGCTCCCAAGAGAGAAAAGACTCGACATCCGCACTGCTTGAGACAGACACCGTTTCACATAACCTTCTGCACCAAACGGGAGGCTTCAAGTCACCAAGGACAGGAGCTTTAGTCTAGCGTACGGTAGCCGATACACATCATTTAAAAAGCAAATGGGATGAAATTAATCTAGTCCTTCTAAAACACATCCTTCAGAGACAAGATGGGGGGTGTAATGGGAGGTTTGCTTTACGACCATAGAGATGAGGTTGTGAGTGTCAGAATCTGGTCAAGCAGCAGTGGGCAGCCCAGTCTCAGCCACCTATGCTTCTACTATCGGTCTCCCTGTCCCCGTGTGCTGTCCAAATACGGACAAAAGAAATACAACACAGATCAGATGTTCCTAGACGGGGGTTCTGAGTCGGACAGCTTGAGACGCCAGTAGTAGTCATGTTAGAAAAGGAGGTGCGGAATTTAACAAATGTACTATTGAAAAATCACCCACCACAACTCATTTCCACTGATCTATAGTGAAGCAACAGAGGCAAACAGATCAAATCAAATCAAATTTATTTATATAGCCCTTCGTACATCAGCTGATATCTCAAAGTGCTGTACAGAAACCCAGCCTAAAACGCCAAACAGCAAACAATGCAGGTGTAAAAGCACGGTCCATATTTTAAATATAAAACGTAAAAGGAAAATATCTTTAAAATAAAGCACATTTGTTTTCTCTATGTCTGGGAGATATTTTTGTGAAGTATACTGAAGGTGATATGCACATCCACGACCTTTAGAAAACCGATGCTACTGTAGAAGGCCTGCACGGCACAATGTATCATTTATCATGTCTGTAAAAACAGAAATAACCCTTTATCCATCTCTACCCGTTGCCAAGACGACAGACTAGCAATAAAGAAAACACATTTTATAGATTGAAGACTGAGAAACAATACATGTGAACTGATAATCGACCGCAAAGCATGGTGCGGACTACCCAGTACATCACTGAGGCCTTGCTCCCTGCCATCCAGGATCTCTAGACCAGGCGGTGTCAAAGGAAGGCCCCAAATTGCCAAAGACTAAAACAATAAACTGTTCACTCTGCTACCATCCGGCAAATGTCACCGGATCATCAACTCTCGGACCAACAGGCTCCGAGGCAGCTTCTAACCCCAAGCCATAAGAATGCTAAATAGTTAATTGAATGGTTACCCTGAGTATCTGCATCGAACCCCATTATGCACCCGACTCTATGCAGACTAACAAAGATATTGCAGCTCAAAAACGTATGTATGCAAACTCTGCAAAAATAGAAACGTCACTTTTTCAGGACCCTGGCTTTCAAAGATAATTCGTAAAAATCTAAACTTCACAGATCTTCATTGCAAAGGGTTTAAACACTGTTTCCCATGCTTGTTCAATGAACCATAAACAATTAATGAACATGCACCTGTAGAACGTTCGTTAAGACACTGACAGCTTACAGACGGTAGGCAATTAAGGTCACTAGGACACTAAAGAGGCCTTTCTACTGACTCTGAAAAACACCAAAAGAAAGATGCCCAGGGTCCCTGCTCATCTGCATGAATGTGCCTTAGGCATGCTGCAAAGAGGTATGAGGACTGCAGATGTGGCCAGGGCAATAAATTGCAATGTCCGTACTGTGAGACGCCTAAGACAGAGCAACAGGGAGACAGGACGAACAACTGATCGTCCTCGCAGTGGCAGACCACGTGTAACAACACCTGCACAGGATCAGTACATCCGAACATCACACCTGCGGGACAGGTACAGGATGGCAACAACAACTGTCCGAGTTACACCAGGAATGCACAATCCCTTCATCAGTGCTCAGACTGTCCGCAATAGGCTGAGAGGCTGGACCGAGGGCTTGTAGGCCTGTTGTAAGGCAGGTCCTCACCAGACATCACCAGCAACAACGTCGCCTGGACTCACTGTCGCTGGACCAGACAGGACTGGCAAAAAGTGCTCTTCACTGACGAGTCACGGTTTTGTCTCACCAGGGGTGATGGTCGGGTTCGCGTTTATCTTCGAAGGAATGAGCATTACAACGAGGCCTGTGCTCTGGTGCGGGATCGATTTGGAGGTGGAGGGTCCGTCATGGTCTGGAGCGGTGTGTCACAGCATCATTGGACTGAGTTTGTCATTGCAGGCAATCTCAACACTATGCATTACATGGAAGACATCCTCCTCTCTCATGTGAAACCCTTCCTGCAGGCTCATCCTGACATGACCCTCCAGCATGATGATGCCACTAGCCATACTGCTCGTTCTGTGCGTGATTTCCTGCAAGACAGAAATGTCAGTGTTCTGCCATGGCCAGTGAAGAGCCCGGATCTCAATCCCACTGAATACGCCAGGGACCTGATGGATCGGAGGGTGAGGGCTAGGGCCATCCCGCCTCAGAAATGTCTGGGAACTTGCAGGTGCCTTGGTGGAAGAGTGGGGTAACATCTCACAGCAAGAACTGGGATATCTGGTGCAGTCCATGAGGAGATGATGCACTGCAGTACTTAATGCAGCTGGTGGCCACAGCAGATACCGACTTACTTTTGACCCCCCCCCCCCCTTGTTC
This sequence comes from Oncorhynchus keta, assembly GCF_023373465.1. Classification (NCBI taxonomy): domain Eukaryota; kingdom Metazoa; phylum Chordata; class Actinopteri; order Salmoniformes; family Salmonidae; genus Oncorhynchus; species Oncorhynchus keta. The sequence continues at coordinate 48,322,063 of NC_068449.1, read as the reverse complement.
AGGGACACATTATTCAATTTATTATTCCAATAAACGCAGTTGACAGCGAGAGGAAGTTTCTATTTTTGCTGAGTTTATCTATGTATGTATGCATGCATGTATGTGTATATACATATCTCTCTCACACACACACACACACACACACACAAACATTCAAAAGTTTGGGGTCACTTAGAAATGTCCTTGTTTTTGAAAGAAAAGCACATTTTTTGTCCATTAAAATAACATAAAATTGATCAGAAATACAGTGCAGACATTGTAAATTACTATTGTAGCTGGAAATGGCAAATTTGTAATGGAATATCTACATAGGCGTACAGAGGCCCATTATCAACAACCATCACTCCTGTGTTCCAATGGCACGTTGTGTTAGCTAATCCAAGTGTATCATTTTAAAGGGCTAATTTATCATTAGAAAACCCTTTAGCATGTTAGCACAGCTGAAAATTGTTGTCCTGATTAAGGAAGCAATACAACTGGCCTTCTTTAAACAGCTGAGTATCTGGAGCGTCAGCATTTGTGGGTTTGATTACAGGTTCAAAATGGCTGGAAACAAAGTACTTTCTTCTGAAACTCATCAGTCTATTCTTGTTCTAAGAAATTAAGGCTTTTCCATGTGAGAAATTGCCAAGAAACTGAAGATCTCATACAACGCTGTGTACTACTCCCTTAACTCTGCATTGTTGGGAAGGGCTTGTAAAGTCTAGACCTGTCTTATTCGGGACATGTGACAAATCAAATGTTATTTGATATTGTTGTTATGTAACTAACCAGTAACATTGGAATACTAGTGACCAGTCATGAATGGGATGGTAAACTCAGAGGCAGTTTGAGTTGTAAAAAAACGCAACATTCTGGAACGTTCCACAACAGTGACTTAAGTGGACGGGAGGGCAGCTTAAGTAACTCAGAAGAGAGGGAGGAGGGTAGGGTAGCTAGCCATTTGGGACCAGACTAAAACTTTGGAACATTTCAAATTAGCCCACTCCAGTCGAAGTTGGTGACAGACACAGAGAGTTTGTGTGTGTGTGCGGGTGAATGCCTGAGAGCGTGTGCCTGTGACAGACATGCTCGGCCCCTCGCCAGCGTGAGCCCAAAGTGACAAGATGGCAGAAAAGGATGGCAGGCAGGCGCTGGGGAGTCAGTTCAAGCCCAATAGACTGAGGAGGCTCCCATAAATCCATGTTTTACGCATCCTTTTGACCAGAAAAGAAAAGAGAGTGAAGGCGAGAGCGAGGAAAAGAGAGGAATATCAGACAAGGAAAGTAACAGAAAAGAGGCGGAGGGGGGATACGTGGCAGTAGAGAGACCAGAGGAGAGAGGGGGGGCTAATACGTAGCAGTAGAGAGACCAGAGGAGAGAGGGGGGGCCAGAGGAGAGAGGGGGGCTAATACGTGGCAGTAGAGAGACCAGAGGAGAGAGGGGGCTAATACGTGGCAGTAGAGAGACCAGAGGAGAGAGGGGGGGGCTAATACTGGCAGTAGATACGTGGCAGTCGAGAGACCAACTGAGAAAGAGGAGAGAGAGAAAAGGCAAGGGGAATCTGAAGTGAGGAAGAAAGCGGCCTCTCGTTATGGCTAAGTGGAAGGACGGGCATCATCTTACGAGTTCCAACCCAACTTTACTATATAGTGACTTATACCGTGATTATCTTGACCTTTTTTTTGTACAGAAAGTTCATATTATTGTCACACATGACCGCCGAAGCACTTCTGGACATCAGATCGACAGCTACTAGCCTAGATTTTGACTTCAACTCCGACTCAGCTGTTCCACTGTTCATACCGAACCCTGTTCCTTTTTTTCCGTGGGCTACCAAAACGCCGCAGGCATAGACGTGGGAGACGAGGTGGAGTCCTGGTGAAATTGAGGCGAACTGAAAACCGAACGGCGCTCCCTTCCGTTCGACTGGCAAATCACTTGAGAATAACATGGATGAGCTCCGTTCGAGAGTCTCCTATCAGAGAGACTTGAAAAGCTGCAACATTATGCGTCTTACTGAAACGTAACTTTTCAAAAGTAACTGGTTCTGCTGCTTCAAGTGTAAAGGAAATCTCGATCTTTTGCTCACCTGGTATATGGTCATTGTAAGCTGCAGACCCTTTGACCTACCAAGAGAGTTCTAATTTGTAATTATCACAGCTGTCAAACTGTATGGGGCCATAAACAGAAACTGCTCACCCAGAAGAAGCATTTCTGGTGGGCGGAGACTTTAAACTGTCCCCCCCCCCCCGAATGGCACATCTCAAATGTCTCAAGGCTTAAAAATAATTATTTAACCAGACTCCTAACTTTCATCTACACCGAGTGTATTTAACAAGTGACATCAATAAGTGATTGTAGCTTTCACCTGGTCAGTCTTTGTCATGGAGAGAACAGTGTATACACACACACACACTACATTGACACTCCCACACACATGAACTACATACGCGCACACACAAATGATGTCAAAATAAATAAACATCTAGCGGAAAGCTACTGCTACGCTGTTCTTTATTGTATTATTTATCCTGATGCCTAGCCACTTCACCCTGCCTTAATGTATATACATTACATGACCAAAAATGTGTGGACACCTGCTCGTCAAACATTTAATTCCAAAATTGTGTCCATAAATATGGTGTTGGTCCCTGTTTGCTGCTATAACAGCCTCCACTCTTCTGGGAAGGCTTTCCACTAGATGTTGGAACATTGAGGCAGGGACTTGTTTCCATTCAGAAACGAGCATTAGTGAGTTCGGGTACTGATGTTGGGCGATTAAGTGTGGCTCACAGTCGGCGTTCCAATTCATCCCAAAAGGTGGTTGATGGGGTTTAGGTCAGGGCTCTGTGCAGGCCAGTCAAAATCTTCCACACCGATCTCGACAAACCATTTCTGTATGGACCTGAAACAGGAGAGGGCCTTCCTCAAAATGTTGCTCCATAGTTGGAAGCACAGAATGTATGCTGTAGCGATAAGATATGCCTTCACTAGAACTAAGGGGCCTTGCCTGAACCATAAAACAGCCCCAGAACATTATTCCTCCTCCACCAAACTTTACAGTTGGCACTGCATTTGGGCAGGTAGCGTTCTCCTTTCATCCCCCAAACTCAGATTTGTCCGTCAGACTGACAGATGGTGAAGTGAGATTCATCACTCCAGAGAACGAGTTTCCATTGCTCCAACAGCGTCGAGCTTTACACCACTCCAGCCAACGCATGGTGATCTTAGGCTTGTGTGCGTCTGCTCGGCCATGGAAACCCATTTCATTAAGCTCTCGACAAAACAGTTATTGTGCTGAGGTTGCTTCCAGAGGCAGTTTGGAACTCTTTAGTGAGTGTTGCAACTGAGGATAGACGATATTTACGCGCTACAAGCTTCAGCAGTCCCGTTCTGTAAGCTTGTGTGGCCTACCACTTTGTGGCTGAGCTGTTGTTGCTCCTAGACATTTCCACTTCACAATAACAGCACGTACAGTTGACCGGGGCAGCTCTACCAGGGCAGAAATTTGACAAACTGCCACGTTGAAAGTCACTGAGCTCTTCAGTAAGGCCATTCTACTGCCAATGGGCTGTGGAGATTGCATGGCTGTGTTCTTGATTTTATACACCTGTCATCAACAGCCAAATCAGTTGAAGTCGGAAGTTTACATACACTTAGGTTGGAGTCATTAAAACTCGTTTTTCAACCACTCCACAGATTTCTTGTTAACAAACTAGTTGTGACAAGTCGGTTAGGACATCTACTTTGAGCATGACACAAGTCATTTTTTCAACAATTGTTTACAGATTATTTCACTATCACAATGCCAGTGGGTCAGAAGTTCACATGCATTAAGTAGACTGTGCTTTTAAACAGCTTGGAAAATTCCAGAAAATGTAATTACTTTAGAAGCTTCTGAATGACTCAAATGATATCAATTAGACAATTGGAGGTGTACCTGTGGATGTATTTCAAGGCCTACTTTCAAACTCAGTGCCTCTTTGCTTGACATAATAGGAGAATCCCCCTCAAAGAAATCAGCCAAAACAATTGTAGACCTCCACAAGTCTGGTTCATCCTTGGGGGCAATTTCCAAACGACTCGTTCATCTGTACAAACAATAGTACGCAAGTATAAACACCATGGGACCACGTAGCCATCATACCGCTCAGGAAGGAGACGAGTTCTGTCTTCTAGAGATTAACTTACTTTGGTGCGAAAAGTGCAAATCAATCCCAGAACAACAGCAAAGGACCTTGTGAAGATGCTGGAGGAAACAGGTAGAAAACGATGTATATCCACAGTAAAACGAGTCAGCAAGGAAGAAGCCACTGCTCCATAACCACAATAAAAAAGCCAGACTACGGTTTGCAACTGCAAATGGGGACAAAGATCGTACTTTTTGGAGAAATGTCCTCTGGTCTGATGAAACACAAATAAACTGTTTGTCCATAAAGACCATCGTTATGTTTGGAGGAAAAAAGGGTAATGCTTGCAAGCTGAAGAACACCATCCCAAACGTGAAGCACAGGGGTGGCAGCATCATGTTGTGGGGGTGCTTTGCTGCAGGAGAGACTGGTGCACTTCACAAAATAGATGACATCATGAGTCAGGAAAATTATGTGGATATATTGAAGCAACATCAGTCAGGAAGTTAAAGCTTGGTTGCAAATGAGTCTCCAAATGCACAATGACCCCAAGCATACTTCCAAAGTTGTGGCAAAATGGCTTAAGGACAACAAAGTCAAGGTATTGGAGTGGCCATCACAAAGCCCTGACCTCAATCCTATAGAACACTTTTGGGCAGAACTGAAAAGGTGTGTGTGAGCAAGGAGGCCTACAAACCTGACCCAGTTACACCAGCTCTGTCAGGAGGAATGGGCCAAAATTCACCCAACTTATTGTGGGAAGCTTATGGAAGGCTACCTGAAACATTTGACCCAAGTTAAACAATTTAAAGACAATGCTACCAAATACTAATTGAGTGTATGTAAACTTCTGACCCCCTGGGAATGTGATGAAAGAAAGAAATCATTCTCTCTACTATTATTCTGACATTTCACATTCTTAAAATAAAGTGGTGATCCTAACTGACCTAAAACAGGGAATTTCTACTAGGATTGAATGTCAGGAATTGTGAAAAACGGAGTTTAAATGCATTTGGCTAAGGTGCATGTAAACTTCCGACTGTATATAACTGTATATAGCTCCATTCTTGTGTATTTTATTCCTCGTTACCATTTTATTTTTAAACTCTGCATTGTTGTGAGGAGTTGTAAGCAAGCATTTCACAGTTAAGTCCAGAACAGTTGTATTTGGCAAATAAAATGTTTTTTTCTTTTTGTTTTTTTTTCAACTTACAATAGCAGTTCTTGTAATGAGCCAGTGATAAACAGGAGAGGGACACACACTATGGAGGAGCATTCCAATGGGATTAGGAAAGCAACAAAAGGCCTCCAGATTAGCTCATGGGAATACAATGGGAGCGAGGCTGCTGGGAGGAGAGGGGTGAAGAGGGGCAACCAGTGAATTCGCTACGTAGACTCAGAGGACGGATAACCTGCTAGGTGTTAGGACAGTGCCTCCCGCTCGTCAACACACACATTCTTAATTTTCTGTACAACGATCTTAAGATGGATAATGAATCCTCAATTCAAAATACATACTGAGGCGTTAAAGCTAAATGCACCAACGCATGACTGAGCTGAGCGTGGGAGTCAGGCCGGACCGCAGCACCTCCAGCGTGGGAGTCAGGCCGGACCGCAGCACCGCCAGCGTGGGAGTCAGGCCGGACCGCAGCACCGCCAGCTTGGGAGTCAGGCCGGACCGCAGCACCGCCAGCGTGGGAGTCAGGCCGGACCGCAGCACCGCCAGCGTGGGAGTCAGGCCGGACCGCAGCACCGCCAGCGTGGGAGTCAGGCCGGACCGCAGCACCGCCAGCGTGGGAGTCAGGCCGGACCGCAGCACCGCCAGCGTGGGAGTCAGGCCGGACCGCAACACCGCCAGCGTGGGAGTCAGGCCGGACCGCAGCACCGCCAGCGTGGGAGTCAGGCCGGACCACAGCACCGCCAGCGTGGGAGTCAGGCCGGACCACAGCACCGCCAGCGTGGGAGTCAGGCAGGACCACAGCACCGCCAGCGTGGGTGTGGGTGTCACGCCGGACCACAGCACCGCCAGCGTGGGAGTAAGGTCGGACCACAGCACTGCCAGCGTGCAGCAGCTTTTTCACATTAGAACTGAGACCGGCTGAGAATATAATAGGAGGCTGATTTGAGGATTTATAGTGTAAATAACAAGACAGTTACGTACTATTTACCGTCTGGTAACGGGGGGGTGGAGAGAAAGGGGGAAGGGGAGGAAAGGAGGAGAGAGGAGTGAGTCAAAGTAAGGAATTGGGTGAATAAAAGTGTGCCAGTGAAAATGGGAGAAAAACAGAATGATTGAAATAGAAAAGCGAACGATAAAAAGGTGGAAAGAGATTGGAGGGAGAGAGAGTTCTGGGTGGCTCCACACGGTTACTGAGAAGCAGCGCAACTCATTTGAACTCCAGTCCAAAAATAAAAGGCCAACTGAGAGATTTGTTCAAACGTTGATTGAACGGGTGGCCTGCTGGAGACCGAGAGGAAACGAAGGGGGAGTGGTGAGAATGAGAAGACCACAGTGCCCCCTAAAGCCAGAAGAGCAGACCTCTTTTCCCCCTCCCATCTCTCACCTGAAGAGCCTGTGTATTGAGAGGCCGAGAGGGTTTCGTTCAAGGCCTTGCAAGCGTTACTTAATTAAACTTTTTTTTTTAAAGGACTCGGAGGATCCCTTCCCGTTCTTAGAGAGCTGAGCCGTTCTGTTCGTCGGTACATGAGGCGCATTTATTAAACACACAAACGACCGGACAGAGCGGCGCACACACACACACACACAGAGAGAGCGAGAGCGCGGCCCACTCGCTCAGACCATACTTTAACCTATTCCCTAGGTTGAGGTTCAAACGCACTCTTTGACCCCACACATGGAGAAGTTGTAATCAAGGCTGAATGGAAATAAGCCCATTTCTAGAGTGAGAGATTAAAACCAGACGAACAGGTGCAGCGCTAAGGAGCGCTGTGGAATTGAGCCCAACGGCCTTCCGTAGGCCTATCGGATTCACTGACACGTTTCACGGTAAATAGCAAACACATCTATTGTTAAACCCTCTGATTCTCATCATGCTGTTATGACGGTGAGAAGGATAGATATGAGAGAGTGAGAGAGCGAGAGAAAGGGAGAGAAAGAGAATTAGTAAGACAGAAGCAGAGGGAAAAAAATATATTTTTCTAGTGGCGGGGCGGAGTGAACAGTCATCACACGCCACCTTTGTGAAACATGGTACTTGTTGCTAAGCGTTTGACAAGCCAGGTTGAAACTGCATCACAAATTAGGTTGGCTTGTTGCTGTTCAGTTTCCTTCTCTCCTTTTGAAGGTGCAGGTGAACAAAAAGTGTGTGTGTGTGTCTGTGTGTGTATAAACTCCCTCCTTAATGAAGTAGGAGCCTGGAGATGGAGCTTACACCCCACTGTGCCAGGGAGAGAAGAGGGCCTGGCAAGACCCATTTGTGATCAGAGTGAAATAGTGTGTGTAGGAGTGTGTCGGAACTATGAGTGTGTGTATGCATGCCTGCATACATGTCAGTATATATAGCTCTGTGTGTGTGTGTGTAGGAGTTGAGAGTGTGTGTGTGTGTGTGTGTGTGTAAGAGTTGAGAGTGTGTGTGTGTGTGCCTGTGTGTGTCTCACTTCGGTATGCAGCTCCAGGAGGGCCTCTTGCCTAAGGAGCAACAGCAGGGGGTTGTGGGAAGATAACGGGGGAAGGAATGTTTTTTTGAGGGAGGGCAGAAAGCAGTAGAGAGGGAGCGAAGGAGAAGGATCGAAAGAGGGAAAAAAGCTGTGCTTGCCGTTCGTGTTGCTATGTTTGAAAAAGGTTGCGGAGTATAATAATGTTTCCTATTGTAAGTGGGGTGGGAGCAACAAGAGGGGTAAGGGTACGGGTTGCACCACCCCCCTTGAAACCTTGTTCCATGTTGGAGGGGGGGGGGGTCGTCCCCAATCCCCAGTGTCACGTTGCTCCCTCGCCGAGCATTCTGTCTAACAGAATCACCACGGCACACAGACCGTACCACGGCACACAGACCGTACCACGGCACACAGACCGTACCACGGCACACAGACCGTACCACGGCACACAGACCGTACCACGGCACACGCATGTGCGACGTCGACGGTGATCAAAACGCACCCCAAAAAAAAACACTGCTGAGAATGTTGCGCAATCGCCGTGTGGTCGCCGTGTGGTCGCTGTGTGGTCGCCGTGTGGTCGCTGTGTGGTCGCCGTGTGGTCGCTGTGTGGTCTGCCCATCTATCAGCGCCAGTCTAATACCTGCATAACTCATACTGCACAGAGGGAACACTGTATTGCACTTAGGCTAAACACAATGGCTAAACTGACATTCTTTGTGGTTGTCAAACGGGATGTATAGAGGGAGAAAAGATAGGAAAGAGGTGATGTGTTTAGTGGAAGAGGAGGAGAGGCGTCTTGCTGTGACTAGCTGAGTCAAGGACGAGAGAGGGAGGTGTGTGTGTGTGTGTGTGTGTGTGTGTGTGTGTGTGTGTGTGTGTGTGTGTGTGTGTGTGTCTGAGAGAAGAGGTGTAGAAAGAGAGGAGGAGGAGTGCAACACGGGAAGAGCATGAACGAAGGAAGAAAATAAAAAAGGAATGCGGAGAGAAGAAACACGACAACACCAAAGGTGCGGAGCGGAGAAGGAGTGTGTGACCCTGAAAGGATGAAAAGGAGCAGAGAAAAGGTACCACAAAGAGAGAGATGAAAAAGGAAGTGAAGGGTGGAGAAAAGCAAAGGCGGGTTGCGAGGGGAGGGCAACAGTTGGGAGGAGCCTCACCTGTTTGGAAATGGAGAACAAAAATGACAGAACAGAGGGATGGGTGAAGGAGAGAGGGAGGGGTCTCATCTGCATGTGTGTGTGTGTGTGTGTGTGTGTGTATGGGGGGGTCCCACCTGCTTGGATGATGAGCTTGGCACACTCATTGCAGGGGAACAGAGCCACGTACATGGAACAGCCCTTCACGTCCGCTGAGTTCTTATTCATGATCGCATTCAGCTCCGCATGGCACACTGGAGGAGAGAGGGGGAGGTAGAGAGAGGGGGAGGTAGAGAGAGGGGGAGGTAGAGAGAGGGGAAGGAAGAAGAGGGGGGAGGTAGAGAGAGGGGGAGGAAGAAGAGGGGGAGGTAGAGAGAGGGGGGTAGAAGAGGGGAGGTAGAGAGGGGGAGGAAGAAGAGGGGGAGGAAGAAGAGGGGAGGAAGAAGAGGGGGAGAAAGAAGAGGGGAGGAAGAAGAGGGGGAGGAAGAAGAGGGGAGGTAGAGAGAGGGGGAGGAAGAGAGAGGGGGAGGAAGAGAGAGGGGGAGGAAGAGAGAGGGGGAGGAAGAAGTGGGGGAGGAAGAGAGAGGGGGAGGAAGAGAGAGGGGGAAGAAGAAGAGGGGGAGGTAGAGAGAAGGGGAGGAAGAGTGAAAATCTGGTCAACACACCAGGGGTGGCAGTGAATCAAAAGAGACATTTATATGCAGACGATACAGGTTTCCTAGTTCCAACAGCCACATAATTTTTTTTACTGGTTTAGGATCAGGTCCCCCCGGTCCATATAAGCTCGTTCATTGATCTGAAAAAGGCTAAACTGATTCTAGGTCAGCAATTCCACTGAGACTCAATACAGACCTTAATTCCCATTGTCCAGTGGAAAGTGATGCACTGAGAGTGAACAGATGCCTCCTCTCCCCTCCACCCTGGCAGCCATAAAATGACTCCTTCCTAACGTTAATTACGGGAAATGAATTGCCCCCTATCAGCGACGGTGGCCGATTACAGAGCACACCCGCCAACCCCCAAACTGTAGTGTGATTACCATACCCCCCCCACTAGCCCCATGCCAGCCAGCCAACCATGCCGCCACCCGCTACTGCGGCAGATTTGCTTTGGCACAACATCAGAGCACGGCACGGCACGACATGCACGTTGGTCCACTGCGCTCACAGCAAGCAGGCAGAACTCATGAGAGAGAGAGAGAGAGAGAGAGAGAGAGAGAGCCGAGGGATGGTTAACTTGGAGAATTTGTGACAAACAGTTGTCATGGCAGCATGTCTTCGGTGGGGAACACGATAAGATATTATCCTGAGCACTGTTTAATGTTAGTCACTGGTCTCAGTTACTATTAGAACAGTGGTAGTTACCATTACAGTCACTGGTCTCAGTTACTATTAGAACAGTGGTAGTTACCATTACAGTCACTGGTCTCAGTTACTATTAGAACAGTGGTAGTTACCATTTTAGTCACTGGTCTCAGTTACTATTAGAACAGTGGTAGTTACCATTAGTCACTGGTCTCAGTTACTATTAGAACAGTGGTAGTTACCATTACAGTCACTGGTCTCAGTTACTATTAGAACAGTGGTAGTTACCATTACAGTCACTGGTCTCAGTTACTATTAGAACAGTGGTAGTTACCATTACAGTCACTGGTCTCAGTTACTATTAGAACAGTGGTAGTTACCATTACAGTCACTGGTCTCAGTTACTATTAGAACAGTGGTAGTTACCATTACAGTCACTGGTCTCAGTTACTATTAGAACAGTGGTAGTTACCATTACAGTCACTGGTCTCAGTTACTATTAGAACAGTGGTAGTTACCATTACAGTCACTGGTCTCAGTTACTATTAGAACAGTGGTAGTTACCATTACAGTCACTGGTCTCAGTTACTATTAGAACAGTGGTAGTTACCATTACAGTCACTGGTCTCAGTTACTATTAGAACAGTGGTAGTTACCATTACAGTCACTGGTCTCAGTTACTATTAGAACAGTGGTAGTTACCATTACAGTCACTGGTCTTAGTTACTATTAGAACAGGTCACACTGGTCTTAGTTACTATTAGAACAGTGGTAGTTACCATTACAGTCACTGGTCTCAGTTACTATTAGAACAGTGGTAGTTACCATTACAGTCACTGGTCTTAGTTACTATTAGAACAGTGGTAGTTACCATTACAGTCACTGGTCTCAGTTACTATTAGAACAGTGGTAGTTACCATTACAGTCACTGGTGAATAGCGTAAATGAACACTGATTGTGAGTGTGATCCAACAGCCCCCCTTTAAAACTGCTCCTAAAATTGACTAAAAATGTGGACCTCACAAAAGCCTTTTGTGGTCCCAATTAGCTGCAGAGTTACTTGAAACCAGAATGGCCTTCCCAGGTAGAGGGCAATTATCCCCAGTAACCATGAGCGAGACTTTCTGAACAAGAGCGATGTTGTGTGTGTGTGTGTGTGTGTGTGTGTGTGTGAGGAGAGGTCTTGGCTAAGAAGACTGCTGTTCCTTGTAATTGCATATTACAGCCTTTATTATGGCCAATTATTTCCCTTTGAAGATGATTAGACATTTTATTTTTTTTAAAGAGGTTTTTTCTCTCTTCCTTTCCCCAGTTTCACAAAGAAATCGCTGTGTGAAAAACCCTTCACATTGTGTCTAGCATCATGTTACGACCTGGGCAGCAAATGTAGACAAGGACCTGGATAGTGGCAACCCTAAGAGGGCTTTTAAGATACCCCTGGATGGGATGAGGAGAAGAAGAAATCTTGTGTTTGAAGATAGAACCTCATTATACATTATATTTTTGTAACGAGAAGAGGATGCAGAGCAGAGAGCAAGGAAGAGAGAGAGAGAGAGAGAGAGAGAGAGAGAGAGAGAGAGAGAGAGAGAGAGAGAGAGAGAGAGAGAGAGAGAGAGAGAGAGAGAGAGAGAGAGAGAGAGAGAGAGAGAGAGAGAGAGAGAGAGAGAGAGAGAGAGAGAGAGAGAGAGAGAGAGAGAGAGAGAGAGAGAGAGAGAGAGAGAGAGAGAGAGAGAGAGAGAGAGAGAGAGAGAGAGAGAGAGAGAGAGAGAGAGAGAGAGAGAGAGAGAGAGAGAGAGAGAGAGAGAGAGAGAGAGAGAGAGAGAGAGAGAGAGAGAGAGAGAGAGAGAGAGACCCATTGGCCAGAAAGAGTGGGAGAGAAAGAGATTAGGGGAAATAAGTGATTTGTCACCTAGCTTTGCTAACAGCACGAGAAGACTTGGGCATATCTGCGTCATAGCTATGCACAATGCGTTGCCCAGTATACTCCCATCTGCAAAAACCATAAACGTATCTTTATGAAAGAGCTTGGAGAGAGGTAGGGAGAAACTAGACAGGAGAGACTAGGGTGTTTCTCTAAAAACCTTTTCAATTATTCTGAAGTGGACTGGAGGAAGAAATAGGCCTACATCCTTTGAATGTAAAAAAGGGCTGTCTGGAGGTTCGCCAACTCATTTACTTTCAGCGGTTCGCTCTCCCTCTCTGTCCTCCAAACTAAGCAACCCCCCCCTAACCTCTGCATATTAACTGGAGACATCCTTAAAGCGTCAGGTATCTCCACACACACACACACACACACACACACACACAAAGCTTCAGGTCTCAACTCAAACTGCTTTCAATTACCGGTGAAATTCAAAGATTTCAAAAAGAACTACTTCAAAAATTAATAACTGGACAGTTAGTTTGACTTTCCATATTTTTTTGTAGAACCCTCTCTCCTGAACTCAGGAGATTCCTTCTCTGGTTCCCGTGGACATTAGAAAAATGCTGTGATGAAACAGTGATGTGTCTAAACAGTCTGTCTGGGAATGTTGGAATGGAATAGTCTGGAACAACTGTAGCCAATTACATGTGGATGTTGGGCTGCCAGTGACCCAATGGCATAGTGTATAGAGTTTCTGTAGGATGCCAGAGAGGGAGGGGTCTGGAATTGAGAGGATAGACTGGAGTGCACTATATATGTATTATATATATATGCCATTTAGCAGACACTTTTATCCAAAGCGACTTACAGTCATGTGTGCATACATTCTACGTATGGGTGGTCCCGGGAGTCGAACCCACTACCCTGGCGTTACAAGCGCCATGCTCTACCAACTGAGCTACAGAAGGGACTAAAGGGTTAGGACTGTCAACCTATAAAGCCATGTAGAAGTTTCTATAAGGCTACAATTGTAATATCAGTAGTAGTAGGCCTTGGGCTATTAGGTAAGAGAAATGGTACACATGCAAAGTCAGTGTGTGTGTGTGTGTGTGTGTTCAGGCAGATGGTCAGTTAGGTGCTCTCTGACCACTGTAGCCAATTAGAGAAGCTATTGAGAGGTCAGAGGTCAAGATTGGCCACCTGCCAACCTTAAATATTTGAAGAAATTAAAAAAACACAGTGTCTGAATACCCACACTAGCGTACTACATGCTTAAACTGCAAAATGCATGTACTCATCGTCGCAAACTATTTAGCACGGACTGTTTAGTAAGAAAAAGTATGCAGTATGCCGTCGCAGCATACTGGTTGAGTAGGTGGGGCGGGGCCGAGTGCGGGTGGATTTTTCAAAATTTAACAGACATGCATCACATTAAGCAGCCTGATAATAGCTCACTTCCAATTCGATTAATTTCTCTAAACTCTGAATGGAATAGGTATGGAGTTATAGGCCTACTCAGGCTGGTTATAAGCAGAGCATCACATTCAACCTATACCGTAGGTAAATATTTTCCACTTGAACATATTTATTAGTGAAACCAAAGTGTAACATAAATCAAATAGCCTAGGACACACCAAAACTTTAACTGTTCAAATCGGGTGTTTGGCAAATTCAGAATAGCTGGGTAGCAACATAGTAAACTAAAGCACCGGTCATTGGGAACGAGATCAGAATGACTGCTAAGGCTTGTCCCTGGTGCCGACATTGTCAGAAATCCAAAGATGGTTTAGAAGGCCAAGAGAAAAAGAAAAAAACTTTTCAAATGAGAAAACCGAAATTGACTTAAAAAAAAAAAAAAAGGTTTTCAAAGATGTAGCCTACGATGCAATACTCATTTGAAGGATAACAACATCTACTTCGACTACATTTGAACACCGCGGCAGAAACTTCTCTATTCGGCATCTTCCCAATGAAGTAGCCTAGTTGTGTTGTTTAGCTACTTGGAGAGAACTAGGGCCTGTCACTCGCAGCCCACCACTTCCAATGCATTGTGGGAGAGTGTGCATCTAATCCCACTAGATAAAGAACTGAGATGAGTATAACATCCTGGCATTTAAACCATCGCGATTTTCAAAAATTCACATAATATAAAACACTTTTTCGCCGACTGAAAACGCGCCATTGCGTTGTTTCGCGCTATTCGCTGATTTTCGGTAGCTCATCCCCTTACCTAATTGATCAGCTTTTGTCAAAGCCAACATGAGTATGACATCCGGACAATAAAATTATACTCGATTTTCAAAAATGTCATTTTTTTCCTGCATACTATTTAGGAAGCAACTGTGGTTATTCGGACTCTCTCCCAGAGTCAACACACTCACACAACAACAAAATGCGCTAATATAACCACTGCAGCACAAAGTATTGCGGCACTGCAGCCTATGAGCCAGTCACCCTGATTTAAGACGCACGTCTTTCCTGATTCCCACAGGCTTGTCGAGTCATGTGACTTCTAAAGCTCCACTAGATTCTGTCTGCCTCTCAAATTGCACCCAATTCCCTATAGGCCCTGGTCAAAAGTAGTGCACCCAATTCCCTATAGGCCCTGGTCAAAAGTAGTGCACCCAATTCCCTATAGGCCCTGGTCAAAAGTAGTGCACCCAATTCCCTATAGGCCCTGGTCAAAAGTAGTGCACCCAATTCCCTATAGGCCCTGGTCAAAAGTAGTGCACCCAATTCCCTATAGGCCCTGGTCAAAAGTAGTGCAATATGCAGGGAATAGGGTGTCACTTGGAACATAGATTCTGTCTCCGCTGCCAGGGGACACCAGAGGGAGTGCCTGGCCCCTAGCCAGAGATGCCACAACCCTGAGGAGACTAGAGAGAGGGGGGTGGGGGTGGAGAGAGGGAAGGCAGAGAAAAGAGATTGAGGGAGAGAGAAAGAGGGAGAGCAAAAACAAAAGCAAGAGTGTGCCAGTGGGAGAGAGGCTGTAGAGCCGACCGACACAGCAGACAAATAGAGGGCCGTTAACTTTGCTACATCGGCTCAAGCAATTACATGGCTATTCCTGTGTGTTGGTAGGGAAAAGAATGGGCACGAATTAGGCATTAGGAACGAACCCGGGTCGGGAGCAGAACAGAGTTACGGGCAGACGACCGAGTTTCTATGATTCCTAGATAGTTTTGCTGTCTGTCTGTGAGAGAGAGTCACTGCCAAGGGAGCGGTTGGGTTTCCTCTCATTCTCTTTAATAACAGTACTTAAAGAATGCTTCATCTACAGAACAGAGAGAGACAATAGTTACTGGGCTTAAAGGGATGAGGGTTTTCTGAATGAGCTGTTAGAAAAGGGTGGACGCAGTATTGATCGTGTTGAATATACTGTCCTTCTCTGTATATTATAGTATGATCATACATTCCCTCTAGTTGAACAAAGTGGGACAATGCAACACATTGTGATATTATAGAGGTTGTAAGTCATTTATCTGAGACACACACTTTGTAGGGTCAGGAAGAGTTTAAAAGATCAGCCCCCCCCAAAAAATTGACAAAACGCTCCTAGTGCTTTGCCTCTTCACACACTCGCCATGGCAACCGTTGATAGTCTCCCACGCTGGCATCTGCTGCCCACAGTCTGCAAACTGTGCCCTCAGCCCTGGCTCCCCCTCCATAACTCTCCCAGTGGGCCTTGTCCCCATAGCATTCATAATAGTCTAGCCCCCCCAGAGTTCCCCCAAAGTGGGTATATAAAACACTGTGTATAAACAATTCAATTCAATACTGTATGCGATTGCAGTAAAAAGTATGGCTCTGAAAGAAAAGCCCTCGGAATGGTGACCGGATTTAGGAAATTAAAAAGTGGGAATTTTATTTATGTTTAACTGCGTGAAAAAAATTTAAAAAATGAAAAGTGGCCTTGGAACTATAATTAACTATCAATTTTCGCTATCGTTGAATTGTAAAACACAAAATGGATTACACCTCCAGTTCTTCATCTTAGACCATCTAGTAATTCAAAAACTACCCAAGTCTGGTAGCCTATGCTGTTGGAGACACTTTCTGGCCATGGTTATTCATGCGATGGTTACAACGCATCGCCGATCAAACGTTCTTAGACAAAAGGTCCAACGAGGACATTTTAAAGGGACAGGCCACCAAAACTTGGGACTGCCAGCGGAAACCAGGGACGTCCGGCCACCCTAGGTATCTCTAACAGGTTATAATTGCATATGATTAGTACGTCCTTATGTACTAGGGATGTAATCGTTTCACTTCACAAACTAACTGCCCCCACTGGTCCTGTTGCCTATCATGAGCTCTCAAGGCTTCCAACTCAAACTTTTCTACATTTCAAACCAACCAGAGCACTTAATAGATCAGGACCTGATTAGAATAGCGTCTGGTACAAGAGGC
Organism: Oncorhynchus keta; assembly: GCF_023373465.1. Taxonomy (NCBI): domain Eukaryota; kingdom Metazoa; phylum Chordata; class Actinopteri; order Salmoniformes; family Salmonidae; genus Oncorhynchus; species Oncorhynchus keta. The sequence continues at coordinate 48,305,619 of NC_068449.1, read as the reverse complement.
ACAGCTGCAGTACTAATGTGGTTTACACACACACACACACAACAACAAAAAATATTCACTGATCATTTGGTTCACAGCAACAACTAGAAACGTTGAAAATATGCCAGTCATGGTTACCAGAGTCAGAGCTAATATCGTCATTAAAATCAGAAGTTGGGAGAGAAAACGCTAGTAGCAAGTTCCCTCTAGCTTGTGTGTGTGTGTGTATATTCGCTCTGTGAGCTTTGAGAGGGCAAGGAGACTAACTGGAAGTTGTAGTCTCCAGCGCCCTCTTCAGGTGAAACTGTGTCACTTCTTCTAGTTCAGACTTCCAAGGGCTGAGACAAGAATCAAGATGTCCTTGTAGAACAGAGGTACAGCTACTGAATCATTACACTGTAAACGCTCTCTCTCTCTCGCTCTCAGAAGAAGAAACAGATAGAAGAGCATTCCATCTTCCATCCAGCTAGTCTATCGTTTTCAAAGAAATACATGTATTTTCCAGCGTGTGCCATCCGCTCTCATTTCACCCTCAAACTACCTGGTTTCCATGACAACTGCACACAAAAAAAACATCTCTCTCCTTTCCCTTCCTGCTCGTTGGGGTTAAGAGCACCGGCCTCCATCTCCGGTGCTACATTAAAACCCCATCTGTGCTGCCGAGTAGTCGCTCTCTTCCTTGTTGGCCTCAGCTGTTGTCTGAGCGTGATGCTTGTTTCACCCGTTAAGAAATAAAAAAAACTGCCTTAAGTAACAACAGATGACCTGCTACTTTTTATTGTTAAGGGCTTGTCTGGTTTGGAAGAGTTGAGGTGAGGTGAGAGAGAGAGAGAACGAGAGTGAAGATGAGTGGGAAAAAGCACACCATGTGGTCCTGTGAGGAAGAAAAAAAAGACTGCCTCGGCAGGCCCAGATAGATGGAGCCTAGCGTCTGTCTCGAGTGCGAGAGAGAGGGGTATCGGGGGGTGAGAAGACAGGAGTCGATCGCCGCACACACGTCACATGTTGGACTGGCTAGTGCTGTTCAAGTGGCTAGTGTGATTATGGCCTAGCAGCATGTCAGTTGGGGTTCACAGTTCACGAGCTGCTGAAGTGGCCAGCATGTTGCCCAGGCCTGGGTTCAACCCTTCATTTCCCTTCAAATGCTTTAGTATTCCCTTAAAATGCTTAGTATTCCCTTAAAATGCTTAGTATTCCCTTAAAATGCTTAGTATTCCCTTCAAATGCGTTAGTATTCCCTTAAAATGCTTAGTATTCCCTTAAAATGCTTTAGTATTCCCTTAAAATGCTTTAGTATTCCCTTAAAATGCTTTAGTATTCCCTTCAAATGCTTTAGTATTCCCTTCAAATGCTTTAGTATTCCCTTCAAATGCTTTAGTATTCCCTTCAAATGCTTTAGTATTCCCTTCAAATGCTTTAGTATTCCCTTCAAATGCTTTAGTATTCCCTTCAAATGCTTTAGTATTCCCTTCAAATGCTTTAGTATTCCCTTCAAATGCTTTAGTATTCCCTTCAAATGCTTTAGTATTCCCTTCAAATGCTTTAGTATTCCCTTCAAATGCTTAGTATTCCCTTCAAATGCTAAGTATTCCCTTCAAATGCTTAGTATTCCCTTCAAATGCTTAGTATTCCCTTCAAATGCTTAGTATTCCCTTCAAATGCTTTAGTATTCCCTTCAAATGCTTTAGTATTCCCTTCAAATGCTTTAGTATTCCCTTCAAATGCTTTAGTATTCCCTTCAAATGCTTTAGTATTCCCTTCAAATGCTTAGTATTCCCTTAAAATGCTTAGTATTCCCTTAAAATGCTTAGTATTCCCTTCAAATGCTTAGTATTCCCTTCAAATGCTTAGTATTCCCTTCAAATGCTTAGTATTCCCTTCAAATGCTTAGTATTCCCTTAAAATGCTTTATTATTCCCTTCAAATGCTTAGTATTCCCTTCAAATGCTTTAGTATTCCCTTAAAATGCTTAGTATTCCCTTAAAATGCTTAGTATTCCCTTAAAATGCTTAGTATTCCCTTAAAATGCTTAGTATTCCCTTCAAATGCTTTAGTATTCCCTTCAAATGCTTTAGTATTCCCTTCAAATGCTTTAGTATTCCCTTAAAATGCTTAGTATTCCCTTAAAATGCTTAGTATTCCCTTCAAATGCTTTAGTATTCCCTTCAAATGCTTTAGTATTCCCTTCAAATGCTTAGTATTCCCTTCAAATGCTTAGTATTCCCTTCAAATGCTTTAGTATTCCCTTCAAATGCTTTAGTATTCCCTTCAAATGCTCCAAGTATTTCAAGGAAAGCTTGTGCTGTTTCAACCTAGTTCTGGCTTACATCAAGTTATGGAACCAGCATACACTGAGTATACAAAACATTAAGAACACCTGCTCTTTCCATTACAGACTGATCAGGTGAAAGCTACGATCCCTTATTGATGTCACTTGTTAAATCCACTTCAAATCAGTGTAGATAAAGGAAGGAGACCGGTTAAAGAAGGATCTTTAATTAAGCCTCGAGACAATTGAGACATGGATTGTGTCATTCAGAGGGTGAATGGGCAAGACAAAAGATTGAAGTGCCTTTGAATGGGGTATGGTAGTAGGTACCAGGCGCACCGGTTTGTGTCAAGAACTGCAACGCTGTTGGATTTATCCACACACAACGTGATACAATTGCGTAGTGGACTGTGGTACTATAATGATGTCCCTAGGTAGATCCTACCATAAGGATACTTGGTAGTGGACTGTGGTACTATAATGATGTCCCTAGGTAGATCCTACCATAAGGATACTTGGTAGTGGACTGTGGTACTATAGGGATGTTGCTAGGGAGATCCTACCATAAGGATACTTGGTAGTGGACTGTGGTACTATAGGGATGTTGCTAGGGAGATCCTACCATAAGGATACTTGGTAGTGGACTGTGGTACTATAGGGATGTTTGCTAGGTAGATCCTACCATAAGGATACTTGGTAGTGGACTGTTGTACTATAGTGATGTCCCTAGGGAGATCCTACCATAAGGATACTTGGTAGTGGACTGTTGTACTATAGTGATGTCCCTAGGGAGATCCTACCATAAGGATACTTGGTAGTGGACTGTTGTACTATAGTGATGTCCCTAGGGAGATCCTACCATAAGGATACTTGGTAGTGGACTGTGGTACTATAGTGATGTCCCTAGGGAGATCCTACCATAAGGATACTTGGTAGTGGACTGTTGTACTATAGGGATGTTGCTAGGGAGATCCTACCATAAGGATACTTGGTAGTGGACTGTGGTACTATAGTGATGTCCCTAGGTAGATCCTACCATAAGGATACTTGGTAGTGGACTGTGGTACTATAGGGATGTTGCTAGGGAGATCCTACCATAAGGATACTTGGTAGTGGACTGTGGTACTATAGTGATGTCCCTAGGTAGATCCTACCATAAGGATACTTGGTAGTGGACTGTGGTACTATAGTGATGTCCCTAGGTAGATCCTACCATAAGGATACTTGGTAGTGGACTGTGGTACTATAGTGATGTCCCTAGGTAGATCCTACCATAAGGATACTTGGTAGTGGACTGTGGTACTATAATGATGTCCCTAGGTAGATCCTACCATAAGGATACTTGGTAGTGGACTGTGGTACCATAGCGATGTTGGTAGGGAGTTCCTACTATAAGGATACTTGGTAGTGGACTGTGGTACTATAGGGATGTTGCTAGGGAGATCCTACCATAAGGATACTTGATCGTGGACTGTTGTACTATAGTGATGTCCCTAGGGAGATCCTACCATAAGGATACTTGGTAGTGGACTGTGGTACTATAGGGATGTTGCTAGGGAGATCCTACCATAAGGATACTTGGTAGTGGACTGTGGTACTATAGTGATGTCCCTAGGTAGATCCTACCATAAGGATACTTGGTAGTGGACTGTGGTACTATAGTGATGTCCCTAGGTAGATCCTACCATAAGGATACTTGGTAGTGGACTGTGGTACTATAGGGATGTTGCTAGGGAGATCCTACCATAAGGATACTTGGTAGTGGACTGTGGTACTATAGTGATGTCCCTAGGTAGATCCTACCATAAGGATACTTGATAGTGGACTGTGGTACTATAGTGATGTCCCTAGGTAGATCCTACCATAAGGATACTTGATAGTGGACTGTTGTACTATAGTGATGTCCCTAGGTAGATCCTACCATAAGGATACTTGATAGTGGACTGTTGTACTATAGTGATGTCCCTAGGTAGATCCTACCATAAGGATACTTGGTAGTGGACTGTGGTACTATAGTGATGTCCCTAGGTAGATCCTACCATAAGGATACTTGGTAGTAGACTGTGGTACTATAGTGATATCCCTAGGTAGATCCTAACCATAAGGATACTTTGTAGTGGACTGTGGTACTATAGGGATGTTGCTAGGTAGATCCTACCATAAGGATACTTGGTAGTGGACTGTGGTACTATAGCGATGTTGCTAGGGAGATCCTACCATAAGGATACTTGGTAGTGGACTGTGGTACTATAGGGATGTTGCTAGGGAGATCCTACCATAAGGATACTTGGTAGTGGACTGTGGTACCATAGCGATGTTGGTAGGGAGATCCTACCATAAGGATACTTGGTAGTGGACTGTGGTACTATAGGGATGTTGCTAGGGAGATCCTACCATAAGGATACTTGATAGTGGACTGTGGTACTATAGGGATGTTGCTAGGGAGATCCTACCATAAGGATACTTGGTAG